>NC_056727.1:856782153-856969653 GCF_019279795.1 Protopterus annectens
GAACATCTGGTGGAAAGTTTCTTACAGTATTTGTTTTTTTGGACTAAGTAAGTGTGTGAAACTTTGCTTGCTGAAACTTTGAGGGACACTGTGGATTTTGTTTCATTTTAATTTATTTATCTATCAAGGGTAGAGGGAAGGAGAAAAGCAGCTCTAGTGTCAGGACATTTCTTCTGTATGTTAGGGCTGATTTTTTTTTTTTTTTGCCCATATTGAGCAGAGCACCTCTTCTCAGTCTTGGACACCAGGAATCCCTCCTGGCATCAACGGACCTAATCTGAACCTCTCCCATTGTGTCAGAGGAGACTGCAGCATCATAAGTCAGCATCACAGTCATGGCTTTAGGGATTTTTTATTCATATGCCCCACCCCTTTCTCCACTTCATTGCCCGATATGCAATCTTGTAAGCCTGTTACTACCAGTTTGCATTGCTAGAGTAATTAAAGTTTTGTACTTGTGAAGTTAAATTAAGGTAAACTGGATGAAAGCATATCATATTCATTCTGTATACATGATTTTTTGTTTAGATATATTGGTTATGTACTATCCCTAAGTTATAACAAAAGTTCAGGTTAGTTGTTAAACATCTTCTGTAGTGACTGAAATGCCCATTTTCTCGATAGAAAACAGAATTAAAGCAAAATAATTTTTATTTATTTTATTTTAACCATGTCCCAGTATAATACTAGCAAGTTAGTAAGGAGCACAAAGTCTGTGCTAACTTAATTTACAAATACATTATAGCAGTATGTCATACACTGCTATGTCTGAGAATGTAAAGAAAATGTTGAGCAGACTTTTAGTTGACTGCTTAATTCACTTCATAGAATTTGATGAATACATACATCTTAAATCTTAATCTCTTAGCACAAGAAATCTGGACAAAGCCTAAAATGATGGGAGCAAAGGCCTAAAACAAGACAGATTTTAAATATTACTCATAAACTTTAAAAGTTGCTAGGCTTTATGTTAGTTTACATTTTTTATAGGATATAAAGTCTGAAACTCAAATATGTGTCATTATTTAGTGACATCAGTAATCCTCAGTAATTTGTCAGAAAATGATACATTTTATGAAGAAAAGGCCAAAAAATATGAAGCAAATATCTGGACATTTTGCAAAAATCTGGACAGAAATTTTAAGTGCACAATGAAATAAACACCCAGAAAGAACTTTGAAAGTTGTCCACCAGATGGCATGAGAGATTCATTTTAAACTAAATTCATAGAGGTGAGTGAGCGTCTAGTGAAAGTGTTTTACTTCTAGTATGTATTTAATCCAAATGTACTATTTTCTGGATATACAAAGCTATGCTGGAGCAGTATCTTTAAGTTATCATTTTAATTAGTTTAGTACAAATGTATTTTCAGCTTTTCTTTTGTCCTGTCACTGTTGTCCTCCATGACACTCAAGACCCTAGTTGCCTGTGTATGTGCCACACATTCCACAACTGTTGCATTGTTGCTTGTCATAGTTACTCACAATGTATCACCAGAAAGGTTCTCCTCAAAACAAATATAGCTTACAGGATCCGTTATAGGTATATGTCTGATGCGGTAATAGTTTATTTACCGAGTTCAAAAAATTAGAAAAATAGCACTCTTTGTACAAGTTAAAGAATGAAAGATATGCAACTGTACTTCAGCATTTATCAAATAATCTTAACTTCATTATAACTATATTGACAAAAACAGAAACAGAGTTGCTGGGTTCAATCAGTGCAGTCAATGTCTTATTTTTAACAATACGTTTCTATTACTGTTGAGCAAGTGGCTGGATTCTAAAATTCAGAGCAAAAATGCAGGAAGACATCCATCCTAAAATATACAGCATCTCAAAAACAAGATGTGCAACAAATATAATACAACGGCCAGATTTACTGATGGATGCCCTTTTCATATCTACCACTGTGTCTCAAAATTCATTGGAATGGCCTGAATTACAATGCAGCGTGCTTCTACACTATGTCACAAGAGTATGATTAAAAACCCTGCTGTGCAGTACCTTACATACCAATTACAACGGGAGGTTAAAAATTGCTTCTCACTAATAGCATCTCCACAATAAATTATTACAGCGACTCATTTTGCTGTAGTCTGCAAGTTGTGGAATGGCCTATCCCTTGCACTATGCAGCTCCATCTTAAACTTCTCTTCAGGAATACACCCTTGAAATATTTATTTTATTTATTTTCCATTTGTTGTCTGGGGTAGTACAACTGGGCAAAAACATTTTTCTGCAAAGAGAAAGGAAGAAAAACTCCATACTTACATAGTAAACATAAAACATTAGAAACATAGCCTGTGATTCATATTAAAACATTAGAAGCATAGCATGTGATTACAGTTTTTAAACTACCCAAAGAAAGTTTGAGAAAAAAAGGTTCCAGAAACATACATATGGTATATACAAAATGGGGGGGGGTTCATATGTTGGCTATATACATGTAGAAAAGACAGTGGTTATAACAATAAGCAGTTAGAGATGAGGTGGTATGATTATCCAGGTGTGGAGCAGGTGTATAACCAGGGGTTGGACAAGTATTGTTTGAGTCTGGCTTTAAAGGATATCTGTTTTTTAGATGCCATAGTTCAGTCAGCATGTTGTTCCACAGCACAGTGACATAACTTGAGTAAAATGAGTATGTACTATTTAATAGTTTATCAAACTGGCTTTGTACCTGTAATCAATTGTAACGTGAACCCTGATATGTTCTGTTTCCATTTCCTACCCTGTTTTTTTCCCAATTGCTCTTCTTTTTCTGCAATACTAGATTGATAGTTTTACATGTAATGTATTTTTGTCGTAAATTATCTTAGCATGTTATGTTGGTTTTGATTGGAAATTCTAAACCTTAATCAAATTGTTCTCTAATTTCTGACACTGTCATTTATTAACTTAACATTTATCAATGTCAATATGGTGCCTCAAGATAAAAAAAGAGAAATAATTAAGGAAAGCAAAGAAACAAAAGCATCGAAATAGATTAGAGTATGGTAAGGTAGTTATGATAAGAATACCATACAGGCAAAACCAGTCACTATATACAATATGGAGAGGAGCAGTCACTCAAGTGTAGGAACACGCAAAGGTACATATGTGCAGTGCAGTCAGAGTGACTCGAGGTAGCTGCTTTTGCAAGTGATGTCATACAGACTTGTCAGATGGTTGACTGACATAAAACAGCAAGATTCTGTTAGGTAATGTGTTCAGAGTGGTGGCATTTGCATGAAGTATTGTCATGCAAATAATGTTTTAGTTGTGCAAAGAATTTTGGGTAAGAAGATAATTCTTTAAGATTGGCAAGGAGGATATATTCACATATTTTAGGACTCGGTAACAAGCAGCATTGAACTCTGCTTTGTAATTTAGTTTTGGCTGCCTGTAGGAGAGGACCTGGGTGGCATTGATTTCGAGGTTATAGGATGATGGTTCCCTTATTAGTTTGGCTGCCAGATATGAAATTGTGTGGCTGTGTAGGATTTTGAAAATGTGAGAGCATAAGAGCAGAGCAGATGTTAGACTGACTGGGACCCAGTTTGCTTTTTGCAGTAGTGTTCTTAATGGTTTCATTTCTCCAAGTCTTTTGGGTTCCTAATACCATGATGGGAATGGACCCCATTCCTTAATCAAAGTATGATTAAAGTTCATGAAATTAGTATTGTTTCAGTCTTTGATATTAGCCGAATGTGCTCTTCACAGGACCCGCAATGTGCCCAGAACTGACTCCTTCTGCAATTCATACAGAGTTACATGTATTGATAGCACATCCAAATAAGATTGTAGAGACCCATTGCTCCTTTTGTAGAGACCCATTGCTCCTTTTGTAGAGACCCATTGCTCCTTTTGTAGAGACCCATTGCTCCTTTTACTGTTGGAAATGTCTGGGTATCCTTCTCTCACATTGCCCTCATTTCTGCCTGCAAATCCTGATATTTTATGAATTTGTGTCTCTCTATACATAAGACACTGCAATCACTGAGTTTAACAGTTTCAATAATCAATGCTACTTTTGTCTTCTTTTTTATGGACTACTATATCTTGTTTTTTTCAAATCTATTTTTGGTAATGGGTGATGCCATGTGATATACACTTCATTATTCTCTGTAATGATTTGTGGCTCATATTTCCATTGCTTCTCAGCTACTTCAGTGCTATAATGTTTGCACAATCGCCAGTGCAACAGTCTGGACACATTAGAGGTTCATAGGTGTTTACTAGGCTAATGACCACAAGGGCCTTTTTTAGCCTAGCCATGCATCCCAAATCTCTGACAAGTTCTGATACCCTTGATAAGTGTAATTATGGGCCTGGAAGATGAACCATTTACAGGTTACCTCTGTCTATTAGAGACATAGGTGCCAAACCAGGGATGAATTTCTGGTTTCCCATGCAATTGTCTGAGTTGCACTTGAATTGGTTTAGGGAGGAACTCTGCTTCACATGAACGGGAAGCCTGTTCCATAGATGGGGTCATCTCTGGGATATATAGCTATCTCTCCAGCAGGTCCTACTTATATCACAGGCAAGGTTTAAGTCTTTAGATTGAGTAATTCTGCTACTGTTTGTTTTGTAGATATGCAGGAGGTCCATCAGAGTAGGGTCTGACGATGCCTTGTATGCCAGGCATAGATCTCCCCTCAACAGGCTGTAGGAGACAGAATACAGGGATAGGGCCTTGAGGCGGTCTGCATAGGACATAATACTTATGCCCTCTATTATTTTTGTGAGGAACCTCTGTGGACATTCCAGTTTTTGGATATGCCTGGTTTGGTACATACCAAAGGGGGTATTGTACTCAATAATAGGTCTGATGAATGCCAAATACAGTAGAACAATGACTTCCTTGGACTTAGATGCCATACCTTTGTTTATAAGTTGCGCAACATAGAATGATTTCCTCACCACTGTAGGCACGTAATGATCAAAGGCTAGATTACTATCTATGTGTGTCCCTAAGTCCCTGACTACTGAGTCATCTCTAAGGGGTGTGTTGCCAATATGATAGTTACCAGGGATGGATGACTTCCCAAAGGATACTAGTATGCATTTATTGGCATTTATTTTTAGTCCATGGCTCTGACACCAGTTGTTTGTCTGTATCAGCCCCTCCTGGAGAACATTTGTGTCAGTGTGAGATTCAATGAAAGCTCCTAATTTGTATTGATCTGCAAATTTAGTCAACCAGAGACCACTGACATTGGCCTTAACCTCTGAGAAGTAAATACCAAAAAGGAGCAGTCCAAGGACTGATCCCTGAGGGACTCCACTTGTGACTAGCCTCTTTGTGGAGGTGGACTCACCAATTCTAACTTCCTGAGTCCTGTCTGTGAGCCATTTGGCTATCCACCAGGTGACATATGGGTTTTTACCTAACCTCTTGAGTTTGTCAAAAATACCTGAGTGGGGTATTGTGTCAAATGTCTTGGCCAGGTCAAGGTAGGCAGTGTGAATGACTTTGCCCACATCCATTGCTTTGGTGACCTTCTTGAAGAAGTCCACCAAGCTGAGTAGGCATGATCTGCCCTTGATGAAAACAAACTGGGTTGGGTCTGGTGTCTGGAGGTTTACTATATCTCTGTTGATTATCTCCATGATAATTCTTTCCATGGCTTTACATATAAGACTAGTGAGACTTATGGATCTGTAGTTTCCAGGGTCTGTAGATGGCCCACCTATGTGCAGAGGGATGATTGCTGCCTTTTTCCATTCATGAGGCATGAAGCCTGTTTGGAGGCTACAGTTAAATAGTAATTCCAGAGGCTCTGTTAGGTCATGTTTCATGCTATTAAGAAGGCATCCTGGGATATTATCTGGGCCCATTGATACAGTGTTTTTGGTCTTAGACAGAGCATTAAGGACCTGTTGCCTAGTGATGGTAGGTGAAGTTATATTTGATGATATTTCCTGAGGGAAGGTTGTGGGGGAAGAGGTGGGTAAAGTTGGAGCTAAATTTATCATCCAGGAGGTTTGCTATAACTTCTGGCTCAGTATAGATGGCTCCATTTACAATGAGCTCTGCACACAATTGTGTATTGCCTTTGAGGTTGTGGACATAGCTAAATTATGCTTTGTGGTTGTCCTTGGCCTGGGAGGACAAACTTACCTCAAATTTGGCTTTGGTAAACTTTATTTGTCCTCTGAGTTGTTTGTTTAGTTTGATAAGATTGCTTTTATCCTGCTGGGTGCTGCACCTCCTAGTTTTTGCCATTGTCATTATGCCTTTCAGTATTCAGGCCCCCACTGCCTTTAGCATATCACATCCAGCAATAAGATGTACAACTATTCCAAGTTCTGTTTTATATAACCTGCACTTGTCTGTTTCCCCACATGTTCATTGGTCTTTGTAAACCAATGTGTGCATAGTCCACTATCCTGGGCAACCAATATTAACCTTTCACCTTTTGCGTTAACTTCACCTCTCCTTAACCATTCCCTGCATTAGATCCTGATCAACATGAGGTTGTTCCAGGACCTTTCTGTACTTGCAAATACATTTATGCTTTTTCCACATTTTTTGCCTTCTCATCTGATCCTTCTTATATTCTTTTGTTTTTTGGCACATTCAGTTGCTGCCTGACTTTTGTCTACTTCTGATCTGGTTTCCATTCCCACTTGATATTGATATGCTTCTGTTAAAAAAAGCAAGGAAGTCATCTTGTTCTCTTCATGTTTTGAAAGTTTCACTATTTGTGGATCTTATGAGGTTAGCAGATCAGTCATATGACTGCAGATCTACACACGTAATCAATTTTGAGGAGGCCCATACTTCTTTTAAAACATGGAATATATAATATTGGTATGTACTGATTTTTTAGAAATCATTTGATAAGCATGAAGCATTTTCTTGTTTTCCTGTCCAACTGATCTAATACCATTTGGGGCCAGTCAGTCACCCCAAAACTGTAAGTTAAAACAGGAAGAGCCAATTGGTTTATAGCTTGGACTTTGTTCCTAGATGTCAGGGCTGTCTTCTAAAATGCTCCTTACTGAATTTAATTTGCATTTGTTCATGTTTTATTGTTGATCCTTCATCAAATTCCAAATATTTATACACTCTGTCCTGCTCAAGTTGTTTTATATCATATTTATGTCCCAGACTTTATGTTACAACTTTCCAGCCTTAAATGTAACTTTTACACATTTATCAAGGCCAAATGACATCCTTATATCATCTGAGAAAGTTTTAACCACTTCCAGTTGTGATATCAACTCCTCATTTGATGAACTATAAAGTTTCAAATCATCCACGAAAAGAAGATAAGAAGTCGTTACACTTCGGAAGCCAAATTACAACTGTGAGCGAATTTGTTAAGTAGACAGCATACAAGTTTAAGGGCAAAACAAAAGAGCTGCTGTGACAAATAATCACTCTGGAATATCCCCTTTGAATTTTTATTTTTGGGATAATAATTTGTCCTTTATCATGGATTAGCTGCAAAGTGGTTTGCCACTGTTTCATGATCACCGTAATGTAATTGATCAATGTATGGTATATCTTATACATCTGTAAGCACTCCTTTATCTATGAGTATGGGATGCCATCAAATGCTTTTTTTTGTAATCTGTCCATGCCATACTTAGATTCTTCCCCTTTTTACAATTCTCCATTATGACTTTAACAACAAATGATCCCTTGTTCCATATGACTTTCTTTTGTTATCCTTTTCTTCTATTGCCATGACTGAGTTTTCTTCTAAATGACTATAAACTCTGTCGGCATCAATTCCAGTGCATAATTTATACATTGTTGGAAGGCAAGTTATTGGTCTATAGTTTTTAGAATAGCTTGCAGGTCCACTGTTATGGAGGAGTATCATTTTCCCTGTTGTTAACCAGGCTGGTCTGTTCGGGTATGCATGTAAGTAGTTAGGACTAAATCTTCATTGAAAGATGTTAATACTTTTAGCCGGAACTTAGTTACTGAATCTGGGCCTGGGATTTTCCATTTATGAGCTTTGCTTAATTTTGTTTCAATTTCTCTGGCTGTTACTTCATCCCATTTCATATCCTGTACATTTGAACTTCTTACTGTTTCTTTTACTTCTTCTATCCATTCAGCATCTTTGTTATATCCCACATGATCTTAATAGATATTTCGCCAAAATGTGTCTATTTCTTCTTTTTTTTTGGTGGTATTTCTATTACTTTTGCCTTGTTTCCCGATTCTCTATAAAATATTTTTGGGTCATCAATGAATTGCTTATTTTATACTTTTCCTTTATATTTCTCTGCACATATTCTAAGTTTTTCTGCATGTGCTGGTATCTTTAGTTTATTACTTGTAACAGTGTGTGAGAGGCCCTGGTCTGTTTTAATACTGCCCATTGTATTTATCATGTCTATCTTTCAAAGTATTTTTGTTGAGCCGTTCTCTCTTCTATACTCTTCTAACAGTGACAATTCCTCACTTAATTGCTTTATAATTTTCTCTATGTGATACCTCCATGATGGCATTTGATTTCGTCCCTTTCACTTATTGCCCTATATTTCTGTGGTGAGACTTTATCTGTTTAATTTAGCTGCAGGGTAATATGTCCTGTTTTCTTCTGTAATGTCACATGAATTTCTGCTAATAATCTTGATTCCTGTGTTCATTTTATTTTATCAGACTTCTAACATTTGGGGTCTTATTGACTTTCTGTAGCCTATTTCTTTCATTGATCTTAATATGTCTATTCATTGCTATTAAGTCAAGCAACTCTCCCCTTAGATAATTTCTTCTAATCTGAGGGCATATTCTTTGTTCTCCATTTCCTGCAGGGCATTCTACAGAAAGTTCCAGAACATCTTCCTGTGACATTCTCTTCAGCTGTATCCTGTGTCATCTCTTGTTCTTTCATATGGGAACTCACTGGCCTATAAGACTTGCCAGCATTTTCTGTTCCTTCCCTTGCTGTACAACTCCAGCTGAATTGTTGTACTGGTTTACTTCTAAAGACTCCAAAGTGTCTTTATCTGGCAACTGATCAGATGCTTTCCATTACACCTGTTTTTCCTTAATTTGGGGACTCACTGTTCTGTCATGCTGTGATGTTACCAGAGTTGGATTTTCTGTAATACCTAACTTCAGTTTCTATTTCTCTAACGTCTCCATTACTAATCCTCGTCTCTACTTCCCCCTTTTTCTTATTTTTTTGTATTGTAAAAGTTACCATATCTGGATGCCTTTGCCTGTATTTCGCTTCAAATATTCTTGGTGCTGTTTTTATATTGATTAGTTTTGCTTTCTCCTTTGCATAAATATTGCATCATATTCATTTTCCTTTTCTTTCCCATGTCCATATTTCTTCTTCAGATGTCTCCTGCTCTACCTGTTTCTCATTATTTTTGGGGATTCATTGTTCCATCATGTTGTGATATATCCTGTGTTAGACTTTCTATACTAAATCCTTTACTTTACAGGTATCCTATAATGTCAGTTTCTATTTGTTTAATTTCTACTTTACTAATCTTCTGTTCTACTTTCCCCTTTTGTGATCTAATTTTTTGTATTGTGAAATTTTCCATATTTAGGTGCCTTTGCCTGTATTTCTCTTCAAATATCTTTGGAGCTGCTTTTTTGTTTTGTTTATTTTGGCTTTCTCCCTTCCATAAATATTGCACCATATCAGATCTCTCTTTCTTTCACATGTTCACATTTCTTTTTTATTTCCTTTCAAAAATCTCTTGGTGTTGTTGTGTGTGTGTGTGTGTGTGTGTGTGTGTGTGTGTGTGTGTGTGTGTGTGTGTGTGTGTGTGTATATATATATATATATATATATATATATATATATATATATAGATAGATAGATAGATAGATATTTTTTCTCACTTCCTCATACACTTCTTTTTCCAAATGGCCCAAGGTTTCTTGCTCTATATAATGTTTTTCTTGAATATGTGGTATTAATGAACACAAATTTGCATTTGAAGCTTTTGACAGTTTTTCTTGTGCAGGTATTTTTCTTTCCTCTAATGTCTCTCTTTTTTAATATCTTCTGTCAGGAAATTCTGGACTTCTTGCATAATAGTAACAATGCCTATTTTCTTTTTAATCCTCCATAGTCCACTTTATGATATTTATGGCTTTTTTGGCCTATCAATATTTGTGGACTATTTCCTTCAACAACAGAAGGGACATTCTCCCCCTGATCCTGGCCAAACCCCATTATAGAGATGTTTCCTTGTCTTGAGGATTCTACATTGTAATTTTTCCATTCCTGGCACCAGTGCACCTACCAGGATTGGGCACTTTTTTATCCTGGGATTTGTGCACCCAGCTGTCTTTTTTTATTTCTTAACCTACTTCTCCATGATATGTACTATATAGAATGCAGTCTATATATCAGTGTCACCTTAGTGAGATTTTGTAAAAACAGGGTCCACCTCATGAAACTACTCACATAGACTTGAGGATGAATTCAGTTCCAGCAATGCTGCTATCCTTTTCTTGCTGATTTTATCATCACTCCATCGGGATCTCTCTTGGTTTAATTTCTCTGAGTATTTTGGGTTTCTAATACCATGATAGAAATGGACTCTATTCCTAAGTCAAAGTGCGATTAAATACATGAAATTAGTATTTTTTTCTATCTTTGATTTTAGCCAAAAGTGTTTTTTGCAGCACCCACAATGTGCTTAGAATTGACTCCTTCTGCAATTCATATGGAGGAATGAATGTTTGATAAACCTGCAGATTCTGTTGACGATTGTCTGAATCATTGTGGAGATTCATCTGAAGTGTATGCTATTATTCTGAGTCCATATTCTACTTTGCAAGTAGAATGCCTTTGCCTATTGCTATTCTGGATTATTTGAAAAGGAAGGAGGAGATTCAATTGACCCAAAATAGCAGTAGCTTATTTGTTTCTATAGTATTTTCTAGGTGCAGGTTGAAGTTAAGGGACTGGCCAAGCTCAATTTGTAAGTAGGTAAATGAATAGCAATTTTTTAACATAGTGTTTTTGTGACTGCAGTGGTGGTGCTGCGGTAGCGTTGTCGTCTCACAGTAAGACGTTGCCCCATTCAATTCTCAGTTAGAGCGTCTTCTATGTGGTGACATGCATGAATGGGCATTCCTTCGTTGAAGGTTGTGCATCAGGCCCGGCAAGTCAGCACGTAAAAATCTACTGCCAATCATTAGTGGACTGGAGTTCCGCTGTGGCGACCCCTAACTGGGAAAAGCCGAAAGACACAACAACAAAGTGTTTTTGTGATCAAAGATTAGTAATGGTGAGTGGGGTTTGTTTATCTTCAGTTTGGGTCTAAAGAACAGTGGTTTTGTTTCAGAAGAGCGAAGAATAAGTTTTTGTTACTGATCTGAGTATTAAAAGTGAGAAAGGTAACCTGTAGTTGTTTCTGAAGGGTTGTTAAGGATTTGTTACATTGAGATAAGACCATTTCATCAGTGTACAGATACAGAAGGAAGTGGGGGGGGGTTCCAAGGGTTGTTCATTTATGTAGATGGGGAAGAGGATGGGAGCAAGGATAGAACCTCGTGGTACTCATTTGATTTTGGCTACAGTTCAGAAGGATGACTTGACATTTACACAGAAGTGGCTATTGTACAGCCAGGGTAGTGCATCTGAACTAATTCCTGTATTAAGTAAGTATTTGTTAGTAAGCTGTGATCTGCTAAATCAGAAGCTTTGGTTGTGTCTTTAAATATACCATCAATAAGTTTCCCTTTGTCCACTCCCAAAAGAATTTGATCTGTGAGGTTCCACATGGCAGTTACTGTACAGCTACCAGACCGGAATTCATGCTGTTTGGATGACAGGAGGTTATACTTCTTGATATCGGATGTAATGTGGGTGTTGAATAGTTTCTCTATGATTTTACCCAATGTAGGAAGGGTGGATATTGAATAGTAATGAAAGAGTTTGAAGGGATTGGTTTGTTTTGGGAAGAAGTACTGCTATTTCCATACAGCTGGTATGGTGTTTTGTGTTAGAGGCACAGTTTATATATATGTTGGAGTGGTGCAATGACGTATTCTCTGCAAAGATAGATGAACCAGGGCTAGATACCATCTATTCCTGAGAGACTGTGAGTTTTTAGCTGTTCAAGGAAAGGCTGTATTTCTTTACTTTTAATGTGTTTTTAATATAATACAGAGGGGGTGGGCTTCATGAGTATAGGTGGAGTGCATAGTAGTAGAACATAAAGTAGGAAGACTGCTAAATTCTAAGAGGACATCATCTGGGGAAAGCTGCTTGGAAGTGTTTCTTACTTGAGTAAAATGTTCTTCAGTTTTAGAGATGGGAGAAGATCTCCAATTATGCCATGCATTGTCTTAGATTTTTGCTCAGTGTTGAAACAATGATTGCTTTTGAGACATATTTAGTTACTTAGTTACTTTACTGCATGTTCTTTACTTACAGCTACTACCACACTGTCTCCAGATTGAAGGGCATGAGTTTCAACTCTACCCAAGTTGGATATCATTTCAGTTGTAAAACAGATAATTTTTCAATATTCCATAGAGCTCGTTTTGTCTTGTCTCCTAACTCATTTTAACTAAAAAATAGAATACTTGTTGAGTGATGAATGCTTCTATATATTTATCTAGTAATTGCAAAGTTACACATACATTTTGGGGACAAAAATGTTCTGCGAGCTAGATATTTCCAGTTTAAACTTTATACATCACAGAAGACCACTTAAGATATCATAGACATAGGCTACTATCTCATAATTTACACTGCTGAGTTTACTAGTATGTGAAGGCTGAATGCCCTTAAGGCTATATGTCAAATGTTCACTGCTGTCTTGGGTTATGACTAGCAACTATTGCACCCAAATAAGCTTTACATTAAACAACTACATCACAAAAGAATTATATACCAGGATTTCATAACTATGCTCTCAGTCTAATGCTTTTCACTGATATCCTACCAACAATAACTGAAACTTGGCCAAGATATGTTTGATTAACACACACACACACACACACACACACACACACACACACACACACACACACACACACACACATGCACATAGGCACATACACCCTCACAAGCACACACATACACATGCTGTTTCTCAGGAGTGGCTAAGGGTAACATTCTAGTTGAAAACTCTTTCCTGTCTTTATGGCAACATGCTACAGTCTTAATATAAGACAGGTATAATATATTTATTTGGTAACTATGACTAAAACATTTACCATCTGAAAGTGGATGTCATCAGTTAATACTCTCCAATTATGTGCACCTGTCCTTACAGCAGTAAATGAACCACAGGCAACAGAAGTGAAATAATGTGATTCTTTAATTAAAATAATTAAAATTAGGCAATGCACTTTGAAAAGCAAATTGTGCATCCAGATATAGAATTACACAGATGAATATTAAATAAAAGGGATGCACAGGCAGATGTCAAATAGAAAAAAATAGTTATCACAGTTATAAGTACTGTGGTCCTGTTTCTATCACTAGTTGCAGATTTATGATAATCCTGTACTCCATCTATCAGTAGCTTTATCAACAATTAGCAGTGGCAGAAAAAACACACAGGCAATAAAGAGCAGACATGAGAGCTTGGTAAAGGAACTCCACTACATATTCCAGAAGTAAAGACTAACTGAACTTTCAACAATTGCACATTAAACTTGGAAGAGTCCTAGTTCTTGCAATATGTCCAAAGGATGTCATTGAATGAGGCTACACTGGAAAACATAGTTGATCAGTCCTTTCCAGGTAAATCACCCTTTTCAAAAGTATGGCATTCTTTTTCCTCTTGACAGATTTTGAACTCAAGTTTATGTTGCATGTTTGCAAAGTTACTCAGTCCCACATGAAGTTACAATATATTTGTCTGTGTATAGTAACAGTCTTTGAAAGGAAATAACAGCCTTAGAAAAAAAATAAGTGTGTGTGCTTGTGTGTGTGTGTGTGTGTGATTGAAATGTGTTCTACTGCTCTAATTTCTGGCAGCTTGCAAAGAAGATTAAGGCTATGAGCTATTAGCAATATGCTGTCACCAAGGGTTTGATTCCTTCTGCCTCCTTTTATCCACTGTGTGGCTTTGAAAAAGTCAGTTAAGTAAATAGCATTAAAAACTGAGTTTGAAAAACATCCATGTGGATCATTACTCTTCTTGGTTAATAAATGAAAAGAAGTAAATTAAATATCCAACAAACCACGTCTGAATGACAAGTGGTAAAATAAACTCAAAAACAAGAAAACCACTTAAAACAATGGCAACAGAACAGTCATACTCTCTGTTAGCATGAAAAACCTTTAATCTTACACTTTCATCATGAAGTGACTTCTTCAGAAAACAAATGAATAAAAACATTGTAAGAACCATAGTATTATAAAAACAATCAACCAATAATCTTACATAGTTAATTAACAAACAAAAAATCAATTAATACTTTAAAGCCACAATTATAAATAGCATGCCCATAATGAAAACTGTAGTTAAAAGTTAAAAATGTTAAAAAATGCCTAAATGCCATCTAGTTTCTATTAATTTTTAGTCTCTTATTCTTTAAAAAAACACTTAATATTAATGCTCGCATTCAGCCCAGGAAACTTATCTGCATTTAATCTTCTTTTCCACTGGATCACTATACTTTCTAATGTATTCTTATAATTCTCCCTCCCCATATCTTTTGGAACATGCTGTAAAACTGAAAACACAAATTTCTTGTAACTGTTACACACATCTGAATGCTTGTATAATGTAATATTAATATCCGTGGACTTAATGGAGTACAAATGTTCTCTAATTCTGTCTTCCAGCCCGTGTGTGCTCATTCCTATGTAAAATGCCTGACAGCCTGAGCACATTGCAATGTATACCACACCAGTCGATCTCCAAGTATATATACTTAATCTGTATTGTGAAATCCATATGCTGCAAAACAACATAAGGGCTTACATAAATGAACTTACATACCTTACATGTACCACAGGCATGTATTCCTTTGTTTTTGTTGGAAGTTCTATTTCTGTCTTATCTTTCTGTAACTAATTTTTAATACAATTGTACCTTTTATATACAAACATAGGAAGGTTACCAGTAGTTTCAAATACTTCAGGATTTCCTTCTAAAAGCTTATAATTTTTATATAAAACATCTCTAATAGCATAGCTATCTACAGACATGTCAAGCTTAAAGACAGGATTCTTATCAGTCACTAAACTATGTAAAATAGTCTTGTTTGCGTTACTAGTTTCTAACAAAATAGGCTTAAACATAGTCTCCCTTTTATTATTAACTTCTTCCACCACTTTACATAAAATTTCCAGAAAATATCCTCTGATATTTTTGCAGCGACCCTAATGATAATGGACATCAGCTGGGTATAACAGCCCTGTGTTTCTGCCAGTAGATATTTCCTACATAATTTGGGAGTCAATTTGCATCAAGTGCTGTTAAAGGAAGCACAGAAACTCCCGTCTTATATACAAGATTCTTTTGATTTTCTTAATAAAATAAGAAATGTAATATGGAAAGACAACATGTACTGGGTGACAATTAATGTGAAGAGTCTTTACACTAATATCAAACGTATTTGGAATTGAGGCAGTATATAAACGGATGGGAGATTACCCATTAACACATTATGTTTTAGATTTAGTGAAGTTTTGTTTGGAAAATAATTATTTTTATTTTGATAATCAAATTTTTCATCAAATTCAAGGTACAGCAATGGGTGCGCCATTCGCACCAATGTATGCCAACATCTTTATGGGATTAGTCGAACAAGAATGTATTTATACTAATTGCTTTGTTAAAAATTATGTAAAACTTTATTTTAGATTTATTGATGATTTAATTTTTTATGTGAAGGGGCAGACATTTAGTGAATGACTTTATACAGGATATTCAAACGAATAGGTTTAATATATCCTTTGATGGAGTACAATGTGGATCAAGAGTTTCCTTTTTAGATATTAATTTACAGGGTATTGTGGGTCAACATATTATTACAAGCATCCATAGAAAATTTGACTCACCGAATGAATTTTTGATGGGCACTAGTTGTCACCCAAAACATACTATCGAAGCCTTACCGTATGGTGAATTTTTGAGAATTTCCCGGTTATGTAATGATGATAATATATTTATGAATGAAATACAAAGTACTAGGAATATGTTTGAAAAAAGACAATATGATGTCAAATTAATTAAATCAGATATTCAGAAGATACTTGATAATAGATATAATAATAGGCCATTATATAAAAACAAATGTAAGAATTATATCATGAATTATAATAATGAGGAAAATATATTTATGGTTTCTACTTATAATATCTGTAGTGAGAATATTAAAAAATGTATATTCCATTTTTGGGATTTCTTAAAAAATTTTTTTGAACTCAAAAGTTTAACTGAGAAGAAGTAATTTTTTTCTTACAAGAAGGGTAGAAATATTAAGGATATGGTAGTACATACTAGAGTTTATAAACCTGATGAGAAATTCTATTACCATATTGCTACAAGAGGGACGTTATCATATGGAAAATGTAGTGGTTGTCCATATGTAATACACTTTTTCCCCTATATAAACAATATTGATTTTAGAGCAAATGGCCAGTATAATTGTAAAACTGAGAGAGTTATATATGCCATCAGATGTGGTTGTGATATGTTTTATATTGGTCAAACTAAGAGAATGTTTAAGACCAGATTGATGGAACATCTGAGGGACATTAGGGTAAAAAAATTAGAGAGCCCTTTAGCTCAGCATTTTTATGAATTTCATGAAGGAAAATGTGATAGTTTGTCAGCAACTATTTTAGAACAGGTTTTCATAAGTGAATTTAATGTAATTTGATTAAGAATGCACTTTTAAAGAAAGAAACTATTTTTATTTTGAAGTATGAAACCCTGATTCCTAGGGGTCTGAATACAGATTGTTGCTGGAGAAGTATTGTTTAAAATACTGCTTGAGATGTATTTTTATTAACTTTTAATTATTTTATTGATTTAATTGTTTAATTGTTTGATTGGTGATTGATGGAAGTAGCTGGTGCTATATAAACTTTTTTGTAAATGTGATGTGTTACTCCTTGAAGGCTTACTGTGGCAGAGGCGCTAGAGAATAAAGTTTTTTTACTGGCTTCGTTGTTTCGTTTTGTGGTGTAGCAATTTGCGTCCTGCTTTGTTGTTCGAAGATTACAATTTTAGTCTCTGTACTCACTGGTACAGTGTAATTCGGAAAGTTTTTTACACACTACTCCTTCTCAATATTCTGATTCATTGATCGGCTTCTCTCACTTCCTCTTCTGAAGTTTTTTGAATTGTTCTGAAATGTTATTTTGTCAAGTGAATACAAAGGCAGTTCCATTATTTCACTGGAAGCATTAACTTTTTCTCTTCCCTGGAAGAACCTCAGCATGCTGACATCATCATTCACATCATCATTGCAAGCTTCGGTGTCTAAAGTGGGTGTGTCAAGATTCGCCTTGAGTTAAAGTAATAGAACCACCAAAGCTAGGCACTTCCTGATTCATGTTTGAAAAAGTATTGGAATTCACAGGATAGGCAGTTTTTTAAAAATAAGCCAATTTGTCCCTTTGAAGTTTTTTATACAACAGTTTTTCAAACTTCTCAACAAACATTATGACATCTTCATGCTTACTGCATAAATTAGGGAAATGCTGCAATATCTCATTAACACATCCTTCTCAATTATTTTACCTTTAACTTTGATCATAATGTCATTGTTATTCTTAATCAACATTTTAAGCAGTTCAAGACCAGTCTTATTAAAAGTTCCGTGTGCTCAAAGTAAAAGGCATCTTCTGGAAACATACCGTTCGGGCATTTAAAAAGTCTTAGTCCATTGGGGACAATTCTTTCTTGTATACATCTTTCAGAATATTAATTCTCAACCACAAGTGCCCAATATTTTTTAAGCCACTTCTGTATTTCAAATAAATGCCCTGTAAAATTATGTGTATTGACTCTGCCCACTGCATCTTCATTCAGATAGGCAAAAGGATCATAACTGTGGTTTAACAAAGCAGAAGTGTCTCTAAACTTGTTAGAACTCAGTACCTTAGAAGAAAGATGTAAATTGCTGTTCACCTCAATGACTGTTCTTACTTCATCATCTGTAGTAGTGGATTAGCTGGCTCTTCCTTCCCTTCTTTGGTTACATATTATTCCGTGCTGAGTAGTCAATGTCTCTAGGGTTTTATTCATATCATTTAGGATAGAAATTAGCATTTTTAACATACTGTCCTGAGTTTTGGACACTGGATGTATAATGAAATCTCCTATATCATCTCAACCACCCATAGCCATTGTAGTCAGGATAATAACAAAAATTCCAACAAACTACGATTGAATGACAAGTGGTAAAAACAAAAACAAGAAAACCACTTAAACAATGGCAGTGGAGCAGTCAACAAGCAAATACTCTCTTTTAGTGTGAAAAACTTTAATCTTATGGTTTCAGCATGAAGTGACTTCATCAGAAAACAAATGAATAAAAACATGTTAAGAACCACAGTATTTAAAAAAGCAGTCAACCAATAATCAATAAATACACACATACACACTTATGAATTCAATTCAGTGAGATAGTGAACCAAGCAACAGAAGATCTCCCTGCTATAATTTAATGGATTTTAAAATCTTCAGTAAATTGACTTTTCTGGGGAGAAAAAATCCTTTCCTAACAATATGTCTTTCTGTATTAGTGGAACTTGGATTCTAGGGGAGTTTTTGCTTTATAAGAAGTTTTAAACTAAGAAAGTTTCTGTGATTCTGCCAGAGTTTTTCAGAGAAGAAAGAAGCTCTTGCTAACTTGAATAAGGAAAGTGTGTATTCATGCTACTTTGAGTTCTTGCTGCCATGAAAATTTAATAAATTGAATCTGTTGCATTGTGGAAGTTGCCGCAGCCAGTAAGTTTATATTGTTTTTGTTCTTTCATATCACTAGCCTTACATTTGTGTTTTATGTGGTTGCATATGAACTATGGAACCATGAACATATTTTTAGGGAAGAAGATGGTCTAGCATAGAACTGCTCTGTGTGACAAGCAAATTGCAGAGGCCACATTATTTTGTTGGATTTGAGAGTGAAGTAACTTTGTTCTGGAAATATTCTTCTGGTTAATAAAAACATTGTTTTGCTCCTAGGACTCATAACTGTTTGGCATTTTTTGACAAATAAATGGTAATTTGTCACAACATGTATTTCTTATTTTAAATGTTCCTAAGTAATTCACTTTTCTAAGTTCTTTTTCTCAACTGGTTGGTTATATGCTGTGATGAAGGACCTTTTCTATTCAACTGAAGCTGTGAGGTATATCATAGAATAGGTAGGTTGTGGCTGAGATCAAACTAAGCATTGCTCACTGAAGAAGGTAAGGGTAGTTTGCCACAGTAGTTTTGAAAAAGAAAACTCTATGTACAACAGAAACTAGTGAGAGATATTGGAAGGACACAAGAAGATGAGATCAACAGGTCTGATGGTGGCCAGCATTCTACTGGGGAAGATAAGAGTATAAGTATTAGTTGTGCTAGAGGTCATGACACTGATGGACTAAAGCTGAAAGTATGTTCATGCTGAGATGCTCAGAAAAAAAATAAAGTACAGTGCTATAAGAACTGGGAACCATTTGAACATGAAATGTAACTATCAAGCAAGGAAAACTTTGATGGGCATAAAGAAGAGAAGACAAAAATAAACACTGACATATTGGGGATTTTTGAAATAAAATGGACTGCAATTGATTTTATATTGGAAAATCATCAGATCTTAAAGAATAAATGAAGTAGTCCTCATAGTTAATAAATGCAAGTCAAAATCAGTGCATGGTTATAAGCAAAAAAAAAAAAAAAAAGAAGACGGAATGGTTTCATTAAGACTCCAAAGCAAACCATTCAGCACTGCATATATACAAGTTTACACTGCAGCGCAGATGCCACTACCAGTTTCGTGAAAATATGCAGCACCATCTGGATACAATACCCAATAATGCTGCTACATTCATTATAGGTGATTGGGCTGCCATAGTTGTAGTCAAAAGTACAGCTCTAACATTGGTCGAGTTTGACCTTGGAATATGAAATGAAGTGGGACACATTAGTAGAAGTCTTCCAATATAACTCTAATCATAGTAAACACTTCTTTAAAAAAATTAGATGGATTTACATGTGGACATCATCAGATGATCATGATGATCATGACCAAAATCAGACTAGAGTCAGAGGGGGAACAGCAATATATAGTGAACAAGAACTAGACCTCTGGGTGACTATGGCTTGGGACAATCCATTTCCTATCCTAAAGATTAGAGTCAAATTAAAGAAAACAAGAAAATCCTCCTGGCCAACTAATACAAGCTCAATAATATTCTATATGAACATGTAATGGAGGTGAAGAATAGATTTAAATGATTAGACCTGGAGGATAGAGTACTTGTAGACCAAGTTCACAATACTGTCTGGGAACAGGCAAAAAAATATTCCAAATTAAAAGCAGATTAAGAAGGCAAAATGGCTGTATTTGAAGGCTTTAGACGTGGCTAAAGAAAGAAAGGGATCAAAAGGGAATGGAGACAGGGAATATATGTCAAACTAAATGTAGAATTTCAGAGGCTTGCCAAAAGAGATTAGGAAAACATTTAAATGAACAGTATAATTAACTAGAAGAAGTTAACAGAATGAGAAAAGCACCGTGGAATCTATTAGGGTCCAACCCAACACTCTCATACTAGGTGACTTCAACTACCCCCCATCAGCTGGGAAAACTACTCATGCATCAATGCACTGCCCCAACGCTTCCTGGAATTCATCAATTCCAATGCCCTGGACCAGCTCATTCCTACCCCCACTAGAGGAAGCAACATCCTTGACCTGGTTATTACTAACATGGGCAACCATTGCTGTACACCAGTTGTCAACTCCTCCCTGGTTAGATCCAACCACAAACTAATTATGATGGAAATCTACACACACACACACACCCCCCCCCCCCACCGCAAGAGTAACCACCATGAAAAACTTCTCAAAAGCTGACTTTGGGCTCTTAAAAACAGAGGTGACTAACTTTGCGGCACACTTGCCAATGGAAAATAGATGCATGACTGCCAAATCATACACCAGTGCACTGTATGAACACGTACATAAATGCATGGAACTAGCCATACCCAACAGAACCAAGACACTCTCCTCTAAAAAAAGGAAGCCAATCTGGTGGTCCCCTGCCATTAATTAACTCTACAACAAAAGGAAGAAACTGTTGCAGAAAAACGTGAAGTCCCAAGACTGGAAAAGCTCCCTTATTTACCTAAACAAAAAGTTGAGATCCCTCATCAAAACCTCTAAAGCCAGCTATGAAGGCAGAATTGTGGCAGACACTAAAAACAACCACAAAGCTTTCTATAGTTATATCAAGAATCTCCACGGCAATACCCAGGTTTGCTCTGAGTTACTGCACAATGGTACTTCCTATACTGAGCCAACAGATATTGCCAACATACTGGCTGACAGATTCAGTGCCAACTTTACCCCTCTCTCCCCCCCTAAAGGGCCAATCACAATACCGGAAGAATTCCAGGCACCCAGCATTACTGCAGCACAGGTTAAAGCTGCATTGTCCAAGGCCAAGAATACAGCTTCCATGGGACCCAACAATATCCCTGGCTGTGTTCTACATAAGAATAAAAACCACTTGGCACGACAGGACCCAGAAGCACGTAAACAAAGGCTTTCAAAATAAGCAGATGAAGAAATCAAACAGCTGCTAGGTCTCCAAAAAGATCCTTTAATATAACAAGGCAAAATAAAAATCCACAATATCTTCCAAGCGCTTTCACTCGACCACTTGCTAGCTTTTTCAAGGCAAAAAACATTGCTGGAAGTTCATTCACATTAAATACTTCCAGAATCATCACATGATTTCCTGTGAACCTTTCCCAACAGGAAAATCACCATATAAGGAAATTCTAAAATGCATTTTTATCATTAAAAATAATTCATTTTCTAAAAATCTTGGCAACTAGATACCATATTAAACATAAAATCAAATCAAACTGTTAAAATGTGGCAAAAAACAATTCTGCAAAATATTTTTATAATCACAAATAAATGCAGTGACCCCTTTACCCTCGGGGTAAAATCAAAACTCAAAGTGAAACCTAGAGTTACTGAATAGCATTGTAAAACATTTCTTTCCTAAGTTTCAAATATATAACATGACATTCCATATATCTTATTATAAGATTTTGTAAATTCAAAAATGAGTAAAACAATAAATGTCATATTGTACCAAACTGTGTTATAAACGGGCTTGCCTCAATTTCAGAACACTACTAATGTTAAGGGTGTCATTCAGACCTGGGTATCTAGTAGTGTCTAAACGGAGCTGCCAAAAAAGCTCACGGTATTCTAATTTTGACTCCCAACTGCCCCCTCTTATATCCGGTTGTACCTGTTCCAAAACCATAAACTTTATGTTCATGTCCTTACATGTCAAAGAGTGTTTATAAAAGGCATTACTTTCCTTCCTTACATTGATGTCATTGAAGTGTTCATAAATCCTTCTCCTAAACACCCTTTCAGTTTTCCCAATGTAAAAACCATGGCACGTGCCACAGCATCCAAGATAGACTACCCCCTTAGATCCACAATTAAAATGTTTGTTAGCATGGAACTTGAATCTTCTAGAGGGAAGGTAGAAGGACCCCGAATTCAGCATAGCGTGGCATTGCTTGCACATCCCACATGGATAAGTGCCTAATTTCTTTCTATTCTGATTCTGTGGATCCTCTAACCTAATTTCTAAAAGTTCTTTCAAATTCTTGCCCCTTTTCCTAACAAAAGAGGGGAAACTGGGCATAGAATCCTTAAGATCTTCCTGAAGTCTGAGAATGGGCCAATATTTTTTAATAATCTTCTCAATCTGATCTGAGTTGTTAGAGAAAGTATGTATAAAACTATTTTTTTGACTGTGAAATGTCTTTTGAATGGTTTGGTAACCTCTCATTAACACCCACCCCCAATGAATGAGGATATTTATTAGGCCGTTTCTTCGAAATTTCTGTAACTAGTGCTTCTACCAGGGCTTCCGGATATTGTTTTCCATTAAAGAATCTCTTTAAAATGGAAACTTCCTCATTGAAAAGTTTGTCCGTGCTGGACATTCGTGAAGCCCTAATTAGTTGACCCTTCACTATCGCCTTCTTTTGATAGAAGGGATGTCCACTGTGATAATTTAGGAATGCATTTGAAAAAGTGCTTTTCCTGTAAATCTTAGACTGGAAACACATATTTGAATAGTCCTTAACCAATGAAATGTCTAAATAATCAAGTTGATGTTTACTGATCTTATAGGTGAACCTAAAAAATGTGGTGGTCATGTTGATGTAATCCATAAATTCCATTAAACTTCCTTAGTCTCCCATCCACATAAAGGAGATGTCGTCCAGAAATCTCCTATAGTACAAGATGTCCTGATACCATGTACTAGTAAAAATATATTTCTTTTCCCATTGGTATAATACCAGATTTGCGTACATGGAAGCACAAGAGGCACCCATTGCTACACCTTTTTTCTGACGATAAAATTCCCCCTTAAAATGAATGAAGTTATTTTCTAAAACTAAATCCATAAATTCCAAAATTAAGTTAGTGAACTTGGCCCCCAGTTGGACTTCATTAGATAAGTAAGTACCTAACCACTCCAGGCCCGTGTTGTGTGGAATACTAGGGAATAAATCGACTACATCAACAGTGACCATAAACATCTCAGGAAAAATAAACTCTGATCCACTCCTTTGAGGTAGTCCCATGAATCCTTACATATGTGTTTAATTTTCTCTACATGTTGTTTTAAGGAGAAGTCGATAAATTTAGCTAAGGGTTCTGTGACACTTCCACCTCCTGAAACTATAGGTCTAAATTTAAGGGAGTTCAAATTCTTATGTGTCTTTGGAATTCCAAAAATCTGGGCAACCTTGGTTTTTTTTACTAATAAGTAGTTATATAACTTCTCATTAATAGCATTCTGCATTAAATAGTCATATAATGAATAATTTATTTTAGCTTGAGCTATATTAATCTCATTTTTTGAGACAAGTTCATATTGATCAGTATCCTGTAACACCGTGTGCAAGGCAGCCTCATAATCCCAGTTGTACATCAAGACGGCCCCTCCCCCCTTGTCTGGTTTCATAACCCTACACCCCTCCATTTTAAGATTTTTAATTAGAGTCAACTCATCCTCAGTAATGTTATCAGATGTTTCACAATGATCTTTCTCCTTAAGTTTCCTAATGTCAGTCTCAACTAACTCCTCAAAAATTTTGATGGTGGGGTGAACCGGGGGGTTAAAGGTGCTTTTTCTTGTGAGGGTCCTTTCGAAGTTTCGTTCATCTTTGAACAATAAATTAAAATTAAGCTGCCTCATGAAAAGCTTTAAATCAATCAAGGTTGTAACTATGGGGGAAGGCCTAAGGGGAACATAATGAAAACCCTTGGCAAGTAAACTAAAAAAATTGTCCGTTATTGATAGGTCAGTGTAATTAAAAATAGTAAAGTATGGAGTGCATCATCATGGATCTAATTAACAAGGATATATGTAATCTCCAAACTCTAGATCCCACGCAATTTGGTTTTGTGAAAAGTAGATCATGCCTGCTCAACCTGGTTGATATCTTTGAGTCAGTCACCAGAGCTGTGGATGAGGGTAAGGCAGTTAATACAGCCTACCTCAATCTGGATAAGGCCTTTGATACCATTCTTCACTCAGGAATTATTGAAAAACTCACCAAACTTGGCATCATCCCCTATATCACTAGGCGGGTTGCAAATTGGCTCACAGATAGAACCCACAGTGTGACAGTAGTGGACTCCAAGTCAGACCACTGACCAGTCACAACTGGAGTCCCACAGGGATCGGTCCTGGGTCCTCTCCCATTTGGCATCTACTTCCCAGAAGTCCAGGCTAACATGGAGGGACTCTGGCTGAACAAGTTTGCAGATGACTGCAAGCTGGGAGCTATTATTAACACCCAAGTGATGCAGACATCCTACAGAAAGGCCTCACTGAGACCAATGACTGGTGTCAAAACCATGGCCTTAAGCTTCCTCCCTTAGGGAAAAAACTAATTTCCCACTAATTACCACATCGATGGGAGTCCACTGAACACTGACGGTGTTATAAGAGATCTGGGGATACAGGTTGACAGCAACCTCTCCTTCAACCACCACATTGTCACTGTGGTCAGAAAGTCCTTCTATGTGGCACATCTCATTACCAAGGGTTTTGCATCCAGGAAGAAAGAGGTCATCATCTCTCTACTCTTCCCTCATTAGAACAATCATTGTATAATAAAACACAGCTCTGAAATTCAGGATAACATTTTTATTCTTAGAAACAAACAGATAAGCGCTTTCACATGAACAACTCACGTTTCATCAGATCTCACAGTGAAGAAAAAGTATTCAGTTTAAATATCTGTATTACCTAATAGTCAGATACAACAAATAAAATCATTAAATCATCTAATTATACAATTAGCATTGAATTAAATTGGCTTCAAAGGGTACAATGTATATACAAAAACAATCACTTTAGGGGTCGTGCCTCAAGTGCAGGTTTTATACTAGCATGGCTATTAAATCCAGAATGTATATGGGCTCTCAGCCTCAAAATCCTCTTTAATTCCACAGACTCCAAATAATTATTGGGGTCACCACCTCTCTCATTTTTACTCACAACTCACAAGTTGCAGCACAATAAAACAAAAATTATGAGAATTAAAAACAGAAATGTGTTTGGCCAATGCATTCTGAAGCTGCAGATTCTTTATATTATAGAGGTGATTATAAACCCTGTCCTTTAACCTCCTAGAGGTCTTGCCAGCATAAAAGCAAGGACAGCATTTACATTTGGCAAGATACACCAGATTACTACTATCACAGGTGGCGGTAAACCTTGGAAAGAACTTGAAATCCAAATCAGGATGTTTAAACATCTGTTCCTTGGAGACTGCACTGCACGTTACACTTTCTACATGGAAAGGTGCCTAAATTTGAGCCTCCCATACTCATGTTGGAACCCTTATGTTCAATTTTATCACAACACAAAAACCTCTTCAAATTTAGTCTGTTCTTATACATAAAAGAGGGTCTTTCACCCACAATACCTGTTGTGTTCAAATCAACAGTAAGAACATGCCAATTACGCTTAATAATGTTAGTCAACATAGCATTTTCATTAGTATAAGTGGTTACAAATGCAAGTTTACCATTTTTACATTGTGTATTATAGTGGCACCTATATGGGACTAATTCTGAATTCCCAAACACCTCATTCTTAGCTCTCTCCAGGATTGTTCTTTTATAGCCCCTCTCAATAAATAGTTAGTCCAAAGAATCAATCAGAACCTGCAAGTCACTAGGATCTTTACATATTCTCCTCATCCTATGATATTGTCCTTTCACTATATTGGGAAAGATGGACCTGGGATGCATACTATTAAATTCCAGTAGAGCATTCTTCCAACAAGGCTTACGATAACGTTTCATATATATCATATCCAAACTGTTTTTACCTATAGTTAAATCCAGAAAGTCCACACTAGTTAAAGAGCTTGTTATAGTAAACCTTAAGAAGTCTGCTGTTGACTCCAAATAGTGTATAATTTGGTACAAGTCAGAAAATTCACCATCCCAAAACAAGAGGATGTCATTGCCTGTATAGGTGGACTTGTGAAAAATAAACACTATTAAACAGGAACTTCCTTTCCCTGTGATAGACTACTAAATTGGCATCGGAATTAGCACATGGGGTGCCCATTGTGACACCCCATTGTTGTAGATAAAGTTGGCCATCAAACATAAAAACATTGTTGGATAACACCATATCCAATAAAGTGCAAAGCAAGGTCACCTCATCATTTGTTACAGTCTCCATTTCACTTAATATTTCCCTAATAGCCTCCAATCCATACTCATTAGGTATGGATGTGAATAGATTTTTGAAATCTAGTGCTACTAGAATACATCTTGGAGGTAAAGCTTCCTTGGTGTAAATATCAATATTATTAAGTAGCTGGATGGTATCCTTTAATATAGTTGGAATACTTTTCACAATGGGTCCTAGTTTCTTCTCAAGGTAAATCAACATAGCCTCGGTCACCCACCCACCACCTGCAACAATGGGCCTCATAGGAGGTAAAGTCAAGGATTTATGTATTTTTGGCAGTCCCTTGATAAGCGGAATATAAGGATGTTCAATATACAAATAACCATATAAATCACGATCAATCTGCCTGCACATCAATAGATCATATAAATTATCATGTACTGATCTAACATCATATATTGAGTAACATCTAAAACAATATACGTTTCTGTATCTTCAAGCAGCATATGCATAGTATTTCTATAATTGGTACAATTCAAGAGTACAGTCCTCCCACTCTTGTCAGCTGGCCTAATAATCGCTTCAACATTACTTCGTAATAACTTTAAAGCTTCTCTTTGATTGGCATTCAAATTAAAATAACAACATTTCCACACTTTCGTACCATAAAAACTTTTATAAACATCCTTTTCACAAAGTTTATTAAAACATTCAACATGGGTAGGTAATATATGAAATTTTGCGTTTCAAAGAAGAAAAACTTTGTCTAGCATGTTCACCACCTTCAGCATCTTTTTGATACATGAGTTTAAGTGCCACATTGCCCCAAACATTTTTAAGTCTATAAGAAATGTGGTTACATCCATACCTGTGGATGGAACAAACGAAAGTCCTTTATTAAGTAACGAGGATTCAGCTGGAGTCAAAATATGGTCAGATAAATTAGACCAATCATCGAGTATAATGCCCCATTTGGCATGCACCTCACTAGACACCTGCAACAGGTGGAGATGCCACAAAATGACCTCACGAAGCGGCTCCTAGGCGTTAAACATGTCCTACATGGACAGACTCAAAAAACTCCAGCTATTCTCTGTCTCATATCATCTTCTAAGGGGCGATCTCTGCTTGACTTAGAAAGCCATGTCTGACCCAGCTCTGTTAGAAATGCTGCAGCTAAAGAAATCCCAATCCCTCTGCACCACACATGTGTTGGAGGGACAGGTTCATAATCCAGAGACTGCCCATGCTCTGGAATAGACTTCCCATACATGTCAAGCAGAGCACCTCACTGGCCCTCTTCAGAGAAATCTTGATGAGTGGATGGGAAACAGAAAGTTCACACCGGGCATCACTCCAGTGGCTCTACTTGATAGAGACACTGGGAACTAATGTCGGGCAGCATGATGCCAGGGCTCTTCTATGGGCTAGACTTGTAAATGCTCCAGGGCCATTAGCCTAGTACACACCTATGAACCTACAAACCTAAGATATCTTTAAGAATATTAAAATATTATGGTAAATTTACAGGTAAAAATGAGCATAGTAAAAGACAAATAAAATGGGGAAGGGAAGAGATCTCTTTAAAAATGTTACCAATATCAAGGTAAATTTCAATGCAAAATAAGCATGGCAAAAGAGATAATGGGAAAGGGAATAAATATCTTCAAGAATAGCAGCAATATTAAGGTAAACTTCCAGGTAAAGTGTACATGGCAAAAGACAAATATGGGAAGGACCTATCAGAAGTAGAAGATATAAAGAAAAGGTAGCAGGAATATAGAAAATAACTATATACGGACCCTAACATCACTGGTGCTTATGATGGTATGTTCTCTGGTACAAAGCTAGACATCTTGGAGAGTGAAGTTCAACTGGCCATAAAAAACCTTCTTAATAAGGCCACAGTACATGAAATAATGCTACCTGAACTGCATAATATCATGCAAAATGAGGGTGCAACAGTGTTGCTTAAAATTTGCCAGCAATCATGGAAAGCATAGCAGTACTTATTAAATTGGAGAAGGTCAATTTAAATTCCAGTTTCAAAAAGGCCAGTACAATACACACAATTTTTGAGTAATCACAATTATTTTGGATGTTAGCAAGATAATGCATACGATCCTGCAAGCTAAACGTCAGAAACATAAGGACAGAAAACTGTCAGGTGCACAAGTTAATTTTAGAAGGGCCAGAAACACCAGAGATCAAATTACAAACATACATGAGGTAATAGAAAAATAAAAGGAGCTGAAGAACAAATAAGTCATTTTTTTTCTAGTGCCCTAAGACCTTCAAGCCCACATTTTGCTCATAGGAGCTCACTCCTCCTGGTGCAATGGCTTAGCTTCCTCATATTATATTTACACTTAGCCTGGAGGCAAGAGTGACCCAACCAGAAACACCAGTTGTAATCTCTAACCTCCCTCCCTTATGTGCTGAAGTACCATTTGGTAGGCAGGCAATGGGGAGTAACCTGAGAGCATGTCCTGTCCTTCAGCCCATGGGGAACATGCACCTATCACCAGTTCTACAATCTCCATCCTGGCATCATCCAACTCTCTGAGCTCTGTACTCCTGGGATCTCTGCTAGATTGATGCCATCACACCCCACCTGCTCTAGGATAGGCATATCCATCCTCTCTGCCTGTGATGTAATGCACTCAAGCCACTAAATGAACCAAAAGTCACTTGGTCATAGTCAGGGCTTTAGCCCTTTATACCACAGGAGAGGTTACTGCTACTTTATTGACTACTCTGAAGCCTTTGACTTTGTAGACCATCCATAATGATCTGTGGCATGTTTGAAGATCAATGGAGATATCAGGTCAGCTTAGCTGACCCCTGAAAAATGTGTATATAAATCAGGAAGCAATACTTGGGACAGAACATGTTATAAATAACTGTCTCAAGACTAGGAAAGGAATGTGATAAGGCTATATATTGTTACCTTATTTCATCAACGCACCAAATATATAATTTTATGTGACATGCTAGGTTAGATAAACCAAATTTTTGAATAAAAAATCACAGCAGATATATCAGCAGCCTCAGATATGTGGATGATCCCACTCTAATGGCTGAAAATAAGAACAGGTTAGCAAGACTACTGATAAAGTTGAAAGCAGAAATTAAAAAGCTGGCTTTCTGCTCAGCATAAATATCTAAAATGATGTTACCTTGGCATATTATTATTATATTTTATTTGCAAAAAAATGGGGAATAAATTAAGAAGTGAAGTTAGTGATAGATTTTATCCTCAGCTCAAGGGTCTCTTCTGATGGTGATCACAGCCATGAAATTAAAATATGCTTTCTTTTTGATTTTTTTTTTTTTTTGGAGGGGGGTACTATAGAAAATTTCAATATGAGTTTCAAGGGTAAAAATGTTACCATTTCAGTAATAGTCCATATAGTTAAAACTATGATTTCCACAGCAAGAACATGTGTCTGTGAAAAATGGACTGTATGTATACTTACCTTAAACACATGCCTTAATTGGAGTCAAATGGCTACCATCTCTCTGACTCTGCCTCTACTACAAGGCTGACATAGCTGCCACAGTTACTACTACAGCTTGTTGTCCTCCAAAGTGTTCACACTCTCTGCCTAGGCCTATTACCTGCAGCAGCAGCTGCAGCCTGTAGCACACACATCTCTATGTAACAATAGCTGCTACAGACCTACCTTCTGCAGTAACCTAGTCTCCTCACCTCAGTAGTGTCCAGCACAACATATCAGAAAGGGCTTATAATCTAAATGGAGGCCTTATATCTTGTACAGTGGTTGTATGCCATTGGCTGATGATAGTGCAAATAAGCTGTGTTGGCTGCAATTAGTATTTCAGAACCACAGATTGGTTAAGAGGTGATCACCTGCTAATGAGAAGCATGTTAAAAGAAAACATGCTGGCTATGGGGAACCATTCTGTGTAAGACTTTCTGCACACAGAACATGCATGTTCAAAAACTTAAATATCACCACATATCAACAGTGGAATTTTGCACTCCAGCAGGTATGTAACCTTTTTGTTTATAACAGGATGCATATGTGTGAATATACTTACAAGGAATAGGGATTACAGCATTAAGCCTTTCTTAGAAGTGTGATAATGACATATCATTGATCTCCAGAATTGTCACACCTATAGACGATGTACAATACATCAAGGGCAGAATGCTTTTTGTTAATGTAGAACACTTGTCACCTGGGACTGTCCCTTTATAGTAACTGTAATAGCATGCTGCTATTTGTGTGGCACTGTTGTTTTGACGTATTATCAGGAAGGTAGCCCCTAGGGGACACACTACAATAGACTCCAGTGCTGGGTGTATGATCATACAGCAGTATCTGTCATAGCATACACAGGAATAGCTGACTATCGCTAGTATCTTTGTTGTATCCACACACTTAGTATATTTGCACACTGTGGAATATGACATGTGTGATCAAGCAGTGGATACTGCCAGCCATTCTGCCCTTGCTGTATCTTTAAATAGTGTACTTCCACGTATGTGATCCTGACATGTGTTACCATTCTGTTGTCTTGTAGGAAACATGTACCCAAGATGCTGTGCACTTTTCACAGATGCGGAGAATGATATTATAGTTGAAGGCCTCAAGCAACACCATGAACTCTTACTGTCCAGGGGAGGCAAAACAGGGAATAGTGGGCAGCATTGTGGGCTGACCTTGTCCATGATGTGAATTCCACAGGACATCAGAGCAGGACATATGAACATGTTAGACACCACTCATTGGACATGATCAATGCTGCACGCAGAAGACCAGCAGATGTAGCCAGGGAGCATGGCATCACTGGTGTAGGGCCTGCAGTGGAACAACCACTCTCAGCAACTGAGGAATTCCTGGCAAACCTAAGCACGTAAAACAGCTCCCAGGTATCCATCACAAAGTATATCGTGGATGTGGGTGCCACAGCTTCCATGGCAGAGGAGTGTGTAAGTAAGCTTAGTTTTATCACCATTGCAATGCTGTATAATTCAGTGTGTCAGGGTGTACCTACTTTTAAGTGATTGTCGGTCTGTGTTCTTTGTGGGGGGATGGGTTTAACTGCAGTTTGACTCACATACTCAGATGTTGACCGATATAACAATAAACACAGTAGCTACTGTAAATGTGAGATATATGGACATATTGCCTTGTGATGCAACACGCGGTGGTACTGACATTACTGCTCCCTCAACTTTTCAAAGGTCTGTCAGCTATTGGACAAGGCCATGGTCCTGTTCCTGGTAAGCACAACAGTGTTTTGTTATAGATGTAGGTTTACAGCAATGTAATCCCTAAAGTGTCATCCCAGGCCTGCTGCCTGGAGTGGTGTACTGTCGACAGGACTGCCAACTGCACAGATATTTTTTGACTGTACATATGTTAGAGTCATACCTATGACTTGCAGGTGTGACCACACTGATAGATGTGACAGTATTGTCAGGGCATTGCAGACTGACATATGTGTCAACTGTGCAGAGTCTTCACAAATATCAGCAGTGTACCTCATTGCTGCTGATGAGATTACTGTGTAAAGAGCTTTCAATTACAAGTAACTACAGCTATTTGTGGGAAAAGTAATGTCCTGTTTTCCTACTATATGAGGTTAGAGTTTCAACACCTCTATAATAGTGCCAACAGAGTATAGAGCTGTACATTTATTGCAACATAGTACTGCAGAGCATAATAGTATGGGTATTAATGTATTGCTTTTTCCTCTCTTATCACAGATGACCAGGGGGTTAGTATCTGTCCCCTACACAACCTGATGTCAGTGTCTCTTCAGACACTGATGATGATGGTGGCCACAGTGAGGCACAGGTGGGGGTTTCAGGGGCTGAATTTGTCCCAGAGGTTGGTATCACTCCACTGCTCTCAATGTCACCATACACAGTCAGTATGCCTACACATATCCAGTCCCCAGAGGCCACAGATATTGGACAGTCAGAGGGTAGGAACATTGAACATGAAAGTGTGGCAACTATGGCTCCAGTGAGTGTAGACACTGGCCATAGCCAGAGAGCTGGTGAGGTTCCATGCAGGTGGATTGCTGTCCTTCAACCACCTGTTGCAGGTGTTACATCACGGTTCACTCAGTGTATGTTTTGGGCCATCATGGAGGCACAGGCACATTCTGAAAGAAACTTCAGATGTATGCTCAGGGTTATGGATGCAGCACAGTCTGACATCTGTGACTGCCTCCATCTCATTTGGGACACCCTGGATCAGTTCACAGTGTCTGTCTTGGAATGCACAGTGTCTGTGCTGGAATATGTGGTTGGAGTTGAGCGTCACTCTCTTGGACATAGGTCAGCAACCCCACCTGCTGAGAGTCCATGTGACTGTGAGCTATCATACCCCTATAGTGGCAGTACATCCAGTGCTGCAATGTGAGTGTGCTGTCCACAGCAAGACATGGCAGACCATAGGCTTGCAGTTCTGGGTGGTCCCATGGAGGGCCCAGTCCCATCAGACAGCAGTCACCATCAGGTACTAGCACTGCTTCAGAGTTTGGGAATAGAGGTGCCAGTGCAACTCCTGGCAAAGTCAGTTCTCGTGTTTGGGGCTGGAGACGGTGAACTGTCAGCTCTACCATGCATGGTTCAAAGCTGTCCAACATGCACACATGTAGGGCTTGCACTGAGCTTGACTGTGTACACACACACACACACACACACACACACACACACACACACACACACACACACACACACACACACACACTCACACACCACTGTCAAATGCAGGTCACCTACAGGCACACACAGTACATTTCCATGGTCCATCTTGCTTGCTTCCCTTCCTGACTCGCACACACATGCAGTCAACCTTGTGAGTCAGTCTAGGCCTCCTGCACCCCCACACAGCACCCTGTGCAAGTGATGATACCTGTGCCACATCCCTGTCATCCTTGTCATCAATGCAGGGAAATTAAGCTATGTGTCTGATGCACAGAGTGACTATATGAATTAATCTGTACTTGTGTAATGCATTGTTGTTTTGCCATGCCACTTGTAGTGGTTACTGACAGATACTGTATGCTGACATTTGTAATGAGTAAGACACATCATTTTGTGTACCTTATGTTGTATGATGTTGTAATGGCTGTACACTTATACAATGAAAGGTGTGTCATGGACCTGTTTATGTTTCTGTTGCAGGATTCTGTTGGGGACACCTATGGATACACCACAGCAGTAAAGCCATAGACATCACAGCACAGGATGGCATGTCAACACAGAAGAAATATGTCCTCCGCAAGGTACAGCACTATAGGTGCATGGCTCTATATGTCCAAATTGGCCTGAAGTGTGATTAGAACCCCTACTGATCTAATATTACACAGTATAGATTACAATAATTGCCGCATGCACCACAGCTTAAGTCTGATGTTACAATGGCACCTGGTAGTCTTAAGGTCGATGACATCATCAGGCTTTGTAGACGAGGGAAGTTTGGAAGCCAGCAGCAACTTACAGGGCCAAAAAGTGCATATCCATTGTAGTTTGATAGCCAGTGAGGGTTTCTCAGTTGTTTGGCAGGGATACATACACACACACACCAAGTGGCCTGCAGGGAGATTAGAACTCCCTATTTATCCAGTGTTACACACTATAGATAATAATACTTATTGCATGTGCCACAGCTTAAGTGAGATGCTGCAATGTCAGCTGCTAGTCTTAAGGTAGATAACATCATCAGGCCTTGTAGAAGATGGCAGTTTGGAAGCCAGCAGCAACTTACAGGACTAAAACATGCATAAACATTACAGTTTGATAGCCAATGAGGGTTTTTCAGTTGTTTGGCAGGGGGATGCATCCATGCACACATCAAGTAACCTGCAGTGAGAATAGAACCTCTACCTGTCTAGCCTTACACACTATAGATCACAATACTTTTTGCATGCCTCATGGCTGATGTCTGTTTTACATGTGATTGCAGGCAAACTACTTGTAGAGAACACAAGCTAGGCTTGTGTTGAACAGCATCTGTGGCCTGCAGAGTGATATTGCTTCATACTGTTATCTGCACATAGTATCCTAGCAGTGAGATAACTATTATCCTAGCTATGTGTCTACAGTTACCAGTATGGCCATATGTGGCTGTTTGCACTTGGATGGGCAAGCCTGTGGGCAGGAACAATATGCCCTGTCTATGTGTGTATAGACAACATTATACATTACACCACCTGCTCACCCGTTGCTGTCTTTGTGGTGACTTCCAGTAGGCACAGGGGTCTGTAGATAAGTGCATTATGTACTGTTGAGCCCTTACTTTGAATCCATTGAGCAACATTATAGATGTGTGATAGAGCAGCTTTATTCACCAGTATTAGGGTATGTAGGACAATACAGACATCCACACACATATTTATGTATATAACAGGGATGTATATATAAATATAGCTGTGTGTGTGTGTGTGTGTGTGTGTGTGTGTGTGTGTGTGTGTGTGTGTGTGTGTGTGTGATGTGTATATGTGTTATGTAGATATATTGGGAGAGACTGAAAAGTATATTTATTCATATATATATATATATATATATATATATATATATATAGATATATATATATATAGATATATATATATATATATATATATATATATATATATATATATATATATATATATCTATATATATATATATATATATATATATATAGAGAGAGAGAGAGAGAGAGCTATACATATATATATATATATATATATATATATATATATATATATATATATATATATATTTGAAATTACATAGTGATAGATATACTATGTATGTAAGACAGAGATAGTGACAGATGGATATGTATATTTATTATTTATTTATTTATTTATTTATTGACATCTGATGACCAGGAAAGTACTGGGTCAGAAATCCATTTTCAGTGGAAGCCCAGGAAGAAAAGCTCCAAAAAATAAATAAACAGTTAGTACAGAAATGATATTCAAAAAAGTATAGACAAAGCTATGTTGTATATTACAAATTACAATGTGGATAAAATATGCAATACATTTACAAAAACCACGCAGATATATAATCTCACAGTAGACATACTTTATCTTACAAGCTAATGTTGGTCAGTTCAAGTGGTAGAACTGAAAGTAAAAAGATTTTAAGATTTTAAGCTGACATATAAGGAAGGAAAGAAGGTGAGAGATTAACTTGGTTTATGGAGGCTCAGTTTTGTGGTTACAGGGACAGTTATGATTATTGAGGTAGTGGCATTTAAGAGCAGATTTAAAGGATTTTGTAGAGTCCAGCTGAGTGATAGAGGAAGGCACCGCAATCCATAATTTGGCAATGGTGTAGGAATAAAAGCTATGTCGAGCTTGTTTGTTGGGAATGTATATACTTAAGAGCTATTTAGTAGTGGACCAAAGATTCCAGGTTGGCGTGTATGTTTGTAGAATAGTCTGAAATGAAGGGAAGCTGTCTGGGTTATAGATAAGTTTATGAGCGAGTTAATTGGGTATAATATAAGTAGTGGGGGAATTCTAATCAGTTCAGTTCTTTAGTGGCTAAGCAGTGGTGTGTGTGACTTGGCATTTTAGAGGCAAACTTAGCTATTTTATAGTAGCATGATTGTAGTATATTCATAAGTGATGTGTGGAGATTAGTGAAGATGGGGCTTCCATAGAGGAGAGAGTGGAGTAGTAGACTGGTTGCCAGTTTTATCTTTGTGGGCTTATCTATGTAAAGTTTATGTCTATAGAGTTTGCCGAGCTTAAAGTTATTTTTTTATTGCGTTTTGAATGTGAGTCTCAAAGGAGAGATTATCATCAGTTGTAATGCCTAGTAGTTTTGCTGATTTCACTGATTCAATTTCAGCATTGTTTTGTGACTACATCTTGAAGTCATGAGTTGGAGCTTTAGATGAGAATAGTATGAGCTTGGATTTTTGGGGTTAAGTAGAAGTTGTGCATTGTTTAGCCACATTTCAGTACTAGTAAAGGTATTTTGTGTTGTCTTTAGGAGATCAGAGAAGTTGCTAGAAGAGGAAATCATAATAGACTCATCTGCATATTGGATGAGTGTACTATGTTGGGATGCAGTTTGGGGATTATTATTAAAAAAATATTGAAAAGTAGTGGCCCGAGAATAGATCCTTGCAGAACTCCAGTATTATTGGGATGATATTCAGATTGCTTATTTTGCCATCTGACAGATTGTTTGCTGTTGTGTAGGTAACTGGAAAACCAAGTTAGTGTGTGAGAAGTGTATTTTAGTGATTCAAGTTGTTGCAATAGTTTAGGGTGAGAAACAGTGTCGAAAGTCTTGGATAGGTCTAACAAGATGACTGTAGTTGGTAGACTTCCATCCATGGCTTTGTTCACAGTATTGGTGAATGAGAGTAAGGCTGTAGTAGTGCTCTGGCCTGGGCAAAAGTCATGTTGGGTGGGTGGAAGGAGCTTGTTGTCAGTGATATGTTTTAGCAACTGTGTATGTGCACTTTTCAAAAATTTTTGAAAGAGGTGAGAGTATGGAGATGGGCCGGTAATTAGAGAGATCATTGATGTTACCACCTTCATGTAGAGGAGTTGTTATGGATTTTTTCCAGAGTTGTGGAACGTATGATTCAGTAATGGATCGATTGATAAGAATACTAACAGGATATGCTATAGCATCAGCTGCAATATTTAGATATTCAGAGGAAAGACTATCGGTCAAGGTAGAGCGTGGTCTCAGTTTAATTAGTAACGTGAACACTAGAGAAGTGGGTACTGGTTGTAAACAGAAAGTTGTAGCCAGTGGGATGTTATTAGAGTTTTTGTAAGTAGGGGAGGGATGAGAGCTGAGGTTATATTGTTAGTTTCTGGTGTATTTCAGATGTCATTAGTTTTTGGAGCTGATTCTTCGACAAGTGTTTGGATGGTGTCAATAAAGTGAGAGTTAAACATTTGAGCAATCTCTTGAGGGTTTTTATCAGGTATACATATATGTACCATATTTCCCCGAAAATAAGGCCAGGTCTTATACTCTTTCCCCTGCCGAAAAACGCATTAGGGCTTATTATCAGGGAATGCCTTATTTACCCCCCTGTACAACAATCTACATTTATTCATTATTCATGTACAAAAATCAACATTTATTCATGTACACAAATCAACATTTATTCATGTACACAAAATGACATTTATTTGGTGCTTTTCTGTTATTGGGCAACAGTTCTAAGTAACCCGTTAGCAGTTGTGTGAGAATTCTACCTAAACAGTGCAACAAACATTTCAACTTCAGAATATCTACACCTTGGCTTTTACAGTGCAATATTCATGCTTAACAGAAAGTGCAGAAAAATCTCAATACATGTGTATTGGAGGAGGGGAATAAAACTGAAAGCAGAAGCAATCCATTCTGTTGCCCTGATGACAGAAAAGTTATTCAAATACAGTCATGTCATCTTCTTCTGGAACATTGTCATAAGTCTCCAACCCCTGAATTCCGGCCTGAATTTATTGCGACTCCATTTCCTGTAGAAGCATTTGCCCCAATCTGTCATGCCTAGCAATAGAGCTCTCCTTAAATAAGCACTGCTTGTCCAAGTAGCCTGCTCGTAGTGCATTGGCAACACAGCTGTCAGTGATTTTATCCCATGAATTTTTCACCCAAGTCACGACCTCTTGCAGGCTAGGCTTCACAAAGTTTCCACGCTGATTTCTCTCCATTCTATTTTCAATGTAGTCATTGAGTTCCATGCACAAATGGTCCTTGAATGGCTTGTTTATTGCAATATCAAGAGTCTGGAGATAAGCAATCATTCCTGTGGGAATCATTATTTGATCTATTCTTCTCCATGCAAGGAATTTCTTCATGTCTTTAGCACGGTCAGTGCTGTCTGAATCCCAGAGTAGCAGACCTCTTTTGCCACCTCACAAAACAAGTGGCAGCATTACATCGACCCAATTCCTTATAACTGCTTGTGTGCACCAGGCCTTTTCGGTTTCAAGAATGTAAAAGCCTGAAACACATTCAATCCTATCTTTCATGCCCTTACTAATGATTAGAGGTTGGGTTTTCTTTCCATCTAGACAAATTGCCAAAATACAGGTAACACGTGCACTCTCGTAACCATTGGAGGGAATGTATATTGATGAGGCACCCCTCTGATCAATTGTTGTTTGAGATCCTTGGCCCATAAACACTGCAGTTTCATCCATAGCTTTCATGCTGGAGAGTTGGTATTTAGAAAAGTCGATGCCATCAACAATGGACTTAAATGCAAGTGCACGTTTAATAATTTCAGTATCTTCCAGCTTGAACAGTGTTGTTGATCTTCTTAGAGACAGTTCATTTCACTGAAGGAAGCCATCCAGCCAATGTTGTGATGCTTTGAATTCTTCTGGGAATATTTCTAACTGTGGTGCCATTGCAAGGGCAAATGCTTGAATATCAGCCCTGTGCACAACCAAAGCCTTTGCTCTCCTGTTAGCAATCCATTAACAGATGATGTCTTCCAGCTCAGGAAATAATGGTTGCTGACCTGATCCACACTTGCACTTCTTAGCATTTCCGTCATCAGCCTGTTGAATGAGGTTAACGTACGCTGCACCCCATTTTCGGACCATTCAGAGATCTAACTTCTTCTCTTTGCAGAAAGCCATCAGATTCTTTCCCCGGGAGTCCTCTATGATTAATTTCTTGTACTCAATGGAATAGTTCTTTTTTTTTGCACTCATCTTGTCTGGGAGTGGGTTAATTGAAGACTTACGAGACCGGAGTGGCAACACAAAATGGCGACAGTTAAGAAGACACAACCACAGCCATTCGTTTTCAAGTGCGCGTGCTTTATGTGCATCGTCTGTACTTTGACCAATCAAAGTACACCTGCCAGTGTTTATGGGCCAAGAATCTCAACCATCAAGTTTGAGTGATGATTAGGGTTACAGTAAGAATTGTGGAGGACTCCCAAGGAAAGAATCGTATGACTTTCTGCAAAGAGAAGAAGTTGGGTGTCCAAATGGACTGAAAGTGGCGAGCAGAGTACGATAATCTCAGTCAACAGGTGTCAATAATATTATTTTGTAATTCAACACGTCTATCATCTGTTGTTGATGATCTTAACTGGGGCTTATTTTTGGGGTCGGGCTTATATCATGACCATGCTGGAAAACCATGCTAGGCCTTATTCTCTGGTTATGTCTTATTTAAGAAGAAATATGGTATGTATGTATAGACATATGTATACATAATAGGTCATTTTGATCAAGGGGCAACAGAATTGCGCTCAGTTTAACTAAGTGTATGGGCATGCCCAGTGGGACTGTCAGTACTTATAAGGTGACTCCAGGCCACACCTACCTGCACTCCAGTCTGAGATTTTGTGTGTTACAGACACTGACATCTGTTCCTGTTTCTGCTGTACTGCACCTCACTGAAAATGTTCATGGCATTTTCCAGCTATCTCATGTAATTAATCTGCGATAGAGGTTCATAGTGTTACACCACACACAGACTGACAGTCTGTAAAACACCAGCATGATAATATCTCACATGCAAAAGATGTGGATACTTCCAGATTTGGACCATCAACGGCATTACCCATACTGACTTCCCTAGTCCACTGAGCCACACAAGCTGCCAGACAGACAGTAGTCATTCATTACACAATCAACAGCATACATATGTAAATTATTCCTGCATTAAGTGAGACATACAATATGTGATCAGTTTTTATGTTACTGCCCTGTGTTTGCCTGGACTGATGATATATTATATTGATGATCTACTGTTAAAGTGGTTGTATGGGAAAACTGCTGTGTTGGGTGTGGGGGAACAGCACCACATGTTCTGCTGGGATACACAGTAGTCCAACTATTATGTGACCTCACTGTTTAACATCTCCCTTGACTTGATGTAGTGCATATTCCAACCATGAGGCCTAGTGAATATTAAGGAACACATACTAGTGGACTGGGTAACTGTAGTCCAATGTGGATGTTACTTGTGTCCAAATAGCCCACTCTATTTCCTTCCATAAATGCAGTGGATCTATACATACAATAACATATTATAGTAGTCAGTACAGGCAATGTGTAGGTTAGGGACTTATCTTGTGAATGCAGCAGTTGACAGAACTGTAGTTCAGGGTTGACTCTGTCTGATGCAAGCAGTACACAGACAATACATGGATAGGTACAGGCATCAATTTTACTGTATGTATGTGAGTAGGAGTAAGGTGCCAGTCCCTAGGGCCTTAGGATGTCAGTGAATGTGCTATGCATTGTCTCATAGCCAAAGCCAGGGTGTACTGGGCATGCCTACATCTGCCTACAGGGACAGCATCAGGGGGTTCTCCTCCTGAGTCCTCCTGTGACTGTGGCTGTGGTGACCTAAGCACTGGTAGGGGGGAATCTTTCTCCCTTCCCTTTGCTGATCCTGCTGCAGCTGTTTTTGCAGAATCATATTGTGTAGCATAGCACATACTGTGAACATATGTATACATGTGGCTGGAGGGTATTGCAGGGATCCACCAGATATATAGAGGCACTGGAACCGTGACTTCAGAAGCCAAAACACACACTCTGTGATGTTCCTAGTTTGTGTGTGTGCCTCATTATGGAGTTCTTCTTTGGGTGGGTGTGCATTTCTGATGGGTGTCATCATCCACGATTCCAGGGCATAGCCAACATTTTCCAGTAAATGACCTTGTGGAATGTCTCCCCTAGCAAACATCTGGTACAGCTGTGATGCGTGCCAGATATGGGAGTTGTGATAACTGCCAGGTCTGCCAGCACACACGTTCATGATAATCCCCTGGGAATTGCACATGACCTGGCAGTTAATGGAATGGTACCCCTTGCAGTTGATGTAGATTCTACCCTCCTCACCAGGTGCTGCCTTGATGTGTACATGAGTGCAATCTATGAGTGCTACACGATAGAAGTGTTACATATTGCTGGCCCTCACATCAGCGATGAGGGGAAAAGAAATGTGCTCACTGGCATGTGGTAGCATGGCATCCCTGAACTGGTGGAGTACTCTGGATGCTGATGCCTGTGAGACCCCATTATGTCCCCAGTTGGTCTTTGGGAGGTACCTGTAGCTAGTATCCTAAGGGCTTTGTTTCCACTGGGATGGGTTCCCCTCTGTTGACTCTGGGTCTGAGTTGAGGGTGGCAGAGCTCAGTGAGTTCTTGTAGTATGTCCCTGTCCACCCTATAGCGCTCTACAATCTCCAGCTCATGTAGCTCCTGGAAGGTTGCCATGGGCCTGTACACTCTTCCCCTTCTCTGTCTAAGCTTATTGTCAGCAGCAGCAGCAGTAGCATTGACTTCAGTATCTAACACATACAGGTGCAGCAGAACTGCAGCAGCCCCTAGCATTCTCCCACTTAAAATTCCCAAGTCTGTACTGCAATGGTGCAGAGTATTGGGGGAAAATCAGAATGTAGGGTGTATGCATACTTTATAGAGCTCTGCTGTAGGTGCAGAATGAGTGATTGCATAACTATGATGCATTCCACCTGCCTACAATATAATTAACATAATTTAATGGCCCTATTTTAGCTTAAACAAGGGTCAAAACTAATTAAATAGAATTTTTTTAAACATGCTCAGTGAGGCGGCGCATCATGCAAACACACACACGGAACGTAAACAAAGCTTAGAAGTTAGTGGACACCCCCCCTGAAGGGATGCACTCAACCAGGTGGTGTGCTGCACAAACACATGCACCTAAGCTGAAATGAGCTTAGAAGTCAGTAGACACGCCCTCGCTGGTGTCAGCTACATCCTATGTAAACAGCAAACATGGGTCTAAGCCTACATGAAGGGGATATGTGGACACAATTACTCCTTTCTGCTATTCAGTACCTCCACCTCATTTTCATAGATATCCATGCTCACAGCCTGGAAACTACATGCTTCAGAGCCCAACCACATTAGCAACAGCACCAGTGCACCATTGTAGGGACTCCACATATAGTTGTGTAATACAATTCTGTCACATACTAATTCATTCGTTTTTTTTCCAATTTTTTTTTTTTTTTATTTTTCTATAATGCATGTTTGTGCTCTGCAGTACACTGAGCATACATGCCCTGACTAGTAAAAAAATAATAATAATTTAACTTATTTCATTTAATTTTTCCAACATACAGGATGATAGTTACAGTCATATGTGTATGTGGTATGACATTTCTGTTCAAATATCTACATTTGTACAACCATTTCAGTCTGTGTACACTCCTGTACATATAATTTTTCCATGTACATTACAGAGACTGACATGGGGTCTGAAGAGATGCCTATATGCTTGCTGGAATGCTCTACCTGCCTCATTTGCATGACATTCCCCTGCTTATGAGGTGATTTGCATGCCACAGACGTTTTCTTGTTAGCACGTGCATGCTTGCCACTCAGCCACCTTTACTGAATTTAAAAATGTTCATGGCCATGTAAGCAGTATGGCACAATACCTACATGGAAAAACTGTGTAGATTGTATTAAATTCACCCTTTAGACTGTTTACTGGAAGATCTTACAATAAACTAAAACCCAAATACTCTTGTTCATGATGCAAAGATAAGATTTAGATGACAAGACAATAATGCTGGGAATGATCAATGGCAAAAGCAGAAAGACCAGCAGCGGCTAAGATGGGTAGATGCATAGCTGATGTAATAAAGACCAGCAGTGGCTAAGATGGGTAGATGCATAGCTGATGTAATGAATATGAATTGGCAAGGACTTAAAGGAGCAGTTGCTGACAGAAAGGCTTGGTGTGTTAAAAGTCCATGAGGTCGAGAAGAGTTGAAACGACAAATGACTAAACTATAACAAGCATACAAACACAGTGTTTGCTGTCAGGTTTGTTTCTTATAAGCACCTTCCCATGTTTCAGCACTTCATATAGCACAAATTATACTGTCTCTAAATAGAAAATTACGGCCACAGTCTTTGCATCCATTTTCAGCTCAATAACACATGTGACTATAGTCCCCTTAGGACTTTGTGATTTAGTAAAGAACAGATGTCTAATAAATGCCAAATGATTTCTGGGAGGCAAATCATCTCTGAACATCTCTTTCTTGCCATAAAGGAAAGTAAAAGTTTTAAATACCTTTACAGCTTCATCCTTAACAATATGCAGCAATGTGGTACAATGAATTTTCATCAAAATTTTCACTGTATCCACTTGCATGGAGAAATAAGTCAAATTTCCATTTGTCAGCCAGGCTGCTTGCTAACAAGAGAATTCTGGGTGGTCCAAATAAGCCATTATTTCAGTGAGATTTACACTCCTATTGTACAAACACGGGAACTCTTGAAATCACATTAATGTCTTCACTGCTGCAGTGTATTTCTTCAGTTCTGCAAGACATTTTTCTCATTTCTGGCAGCATATGATTTAAAAGGCTTAATAAATAACACATTGGCATTAAAGGTGTGATCTAAACTTTGTGAGGTTTATATCCAAAGCTAAAACCTCCACGGCTTGTTGTAGTGCTTGGAGTTTAATGTTTTTTCTGAATACTCCACTTCATAACAACTGCAAACCATTTGAACATGATCTTCAAAGTTTTTTATTATTTGTTTATTTATTTATTTTACTGTACTTGTACTCCCATGTTCAATGTGTTTTCATTTTAGCTACTTCAGTGGAACTATATGTATGAGTTTATAAACTTGTGTTTCTATTTACTACTATATACTAACCTGTCAGATATCCAGTGACTCCATGGTTATGTGCCCTCTGACTCTATCATCTGAAGATGCAGTTTTGGGGATAGTTTGTAAGTGGTAGATGTTTTTTGTAGCCTGCAGAAGATTTCAATGTATAATGAGACTCAAAATGCAGCACAAGCAATCAGTAACTCAAGCAGTCAAGCAGATAATAAATCAATAAACAAATGCATCTATATTCAAGTGCAATGCAAGAAAAGCAAACTGATGTCGTATAAGATGCCTAATAAAGTATATAGTGTTTGGCATAAAGTATAATAGGACAGATATAACATTGCATTAATTGCCTACTGAGGATGAAAACTTTTAGGAAGAAAATGCATTTAAATCTACTGCAGACTACAGAAAACAGTCACCACCTACAAAAAGTTTGTCCACACAATTATGTCATGTAAAACTGTGGTCAGATGACATGGAAGCAGGAAGTAATTGGATGGCTCCAATGCATACAATAAATACACGTTTATTATACTTAATAACATAGCTCGACTGGCATAACTGAAGGCCAAATTTACTTGATGGGAGGAAAATTATAACAAAAATGAACTGTAAAAAATCCTTTGCACAAAATCTTAATAAAGGTATTAAATAGCTAATTCAGTGCAATGTTAAGACATGATTTTCTCTGGAAGATATAGACTTTGTTGAGGAACTGGAATAATTCTAAGGATAATCTATCCCTGGAGATAGAACCAATTCAGCAGTCTGCTCATCCCTTATCTTCTCAGCTCATTAAAATGTAATACCATTTAATGTGACTGAGGTGCCTAGTTAGATGCAACAATAACTCAGCTAGGGAATTTGATGAAAAATGTTAATGTTTATATGAAATGGCTGGAAATTACTGCTATTGAGGATGACAAATACCTGCATGACTAACAGAGGATTGAACCAGTTATGCCAAAAAACGGCAAAGATTTAAGAAAAGGCACCATAGATAGTTAAAAGAATTGATCAAATTAATTTGCATGTCAGTAGACTGGATAATGTGGCATAAAAATGTAATTTATTATATAATGCTTGGGTGTTGCATCAGTGAAATGTTTGTAATTTCCTAAAGTGAACCCATATTAGAAAATGTAGGCCTGTACAGACTCAGATTTTCAAGTGCTATGAATTTTGGATCAGCCAGATAGAATATTTATTGTAACAAGTAGAATGATGTTTACATAACTGGACTATTCAGAGGTGACCATAAGCAGCCATTGAACTTTACTGATGCCATGAGAATGTATAAGAGTAAGGAATGAAATTTAAGTTGTTTGCCATGTTAAAATTAATATGAATTGAAAATTGTATATCTACACTACTTAAAAGCATATTTGTTCAAGCAGTTGCTCGTCAAATTTTGTATATTAAGGTATGCCTTACTACAGTTACTGGATTGTGTGAGTTGATGGTACACTTTTCTGCACTATAGAGTGACTGTGAGGCTGGTATATATAAATTATTATTTTTTATGGCTTTCTGAATTGCAATTTTTGGTGTTGAAAATTTGGAAAAGCATAACTTGCATTTTTGCAACCTAATCACACATTGGGAATCCTGAGGAGACATCCAGAAAAAAATAAAAAATAACTTCCAGTAAGACTTTCACGCCTTTCCTGTAACTAGTCTAGTCCAGAAACAGATTTGCTGTATCCAGGACTGTATGTAAGCTTCTGAGCCCATCAAGCCTTTCTGTGTTGGAGGGAAGCCTTCTAGCTTATCAATGGGAGTAGTAAGCACTAGGTAGCCTATCTACCACAAGAGGAGTGGTTTCTGGCTCACAAATTGTAGTTTATTGGCCGTTTAGGCAGTTTTTTCATCTTTTTCAACTTTCTGGTTTAAAAGCCTGCGTTTGTGCTTGTTTCTGCCTTTCCTGTAACTAGTCTAGTCCAGATACAGATTTGCTGTATCCAGGACTGCTTGTAAGCTTCTGAGCAGTGCCAAAGTCTGCTCTTCAATTTTTCCCTTAGATCTACTAGTTCTCTCCTCTCCTGCACTTTTACTAGCTTATTAGTCTAGCGCTTTACCAGACTTCTTGTAGCAATTATTGTAGCACACAAAAGTGCTACCAGCACTAAACATTCTACAAGGAAACAGCTCCAGTACATATTATTAATGCCCACCCCTCCAGGCATGTCTAAAGGTCAGTTCCTGTGCTTTCTCCTATTAACCTGGTAAACTTGGGCATCCTGAGGCAATGTAACAACTGCCTCATGTACACTGACAACCCTCTCCTTTTACCTCCCAACATTCAGACTTGTGAGAGATGCACTTATATAGCCAAATTGGAAGCCACGCAGTCTCCAGCCAAGACCAGAATAGCTGGTCAAGGGGAGAAGGTCAACACTTGCACCACACTACATGGAACACATAGCCCTCCAGAACACATACCAGCACTGCCTTCACATAAAAACACAAACCACACACCCACCTTTGCGGAGGATCTCAATAAAAATCTACCCAAGCAGCAGAGACCTCCAAGGCAGAGATGCATTTGACCACCATAACACAACACTAATCACGAGACACATAACACTCCTAAACAGTGTGCCACTCACCCAAAGCCCCTAAGGCAAAACAGCATGCCTGACACACTAGCCATAGGTGACTCGATAGTGAGGCACACTGATGTCCCACTCACTAGGTTGAATAAGGAGAAAGTAACAGTCAGCTGCATGTCAAGCACCAGGATCCACCACATAATGCATGCACTCAGGTCCCTCAACAACAGGTACAAATATGACTCTGTCATTGTACATGTGGGTGTGAATAACCTGTGATGTACCTCCCTGGACTACATGAAAAGAGACATGGAAGAGCTCTCGGATTATGTAGCCCAGGTGGTATGACCCTAGCCCTGAACAGCATCCTACCATCACCCAGAATGATACCACAGTACAAGCAGAAAATGATTGATTTCAACAATTGGCTAAGTTTCTGGTGTCCCTCTAAGGAGATCCAATATCTGTCTGCCTGGGATGACATGATTGACAGACCTCGATGCTTTGCCAGAGATGGCCTGCACCTGTCACCCATGGGCTTCCGGAATCTGGCCAAGGCTCTTGCCACCCCTATATTGCCTTTTTTAGGTGATCTTCCAAAGACCAAATTACCACTGTAACAGCTACAAACAAATGCAATCTGAGGGTCATGCTGCTCAATGCTAGAAGTCTAAATCTCAAAATGTACTCACTTGAAGTACTCCTTAAAATGGAGAACATTGACATTTGTGCCATAACAGAGATCTGGTTCAAGGCAGCAGAAAGCACCTCTGCACTACCAGGCTATAACTCATTCCACACCTTTCGGTCCCAGAACTTGGACCAAAGCTCCAAAGGCGGTGGAGTTTCCATATTCATAAAGGATGCACACACCCCCAGACTGGTAGCCCAACATAATGCATCTGAGATACTTCAGGTGCAGCTAACATTGGGTAAGACAGTGATTCAGGTTGTAGCCTGCTATAGATCCCCATCCATATCCCAAGACTCACACTCCACATTCCTAAGCACCCTGGAGAATATCAGGGTCCAGGGACTCTGGCTGACAAAGTTCACAGACAATTGCAAGTTGGGAGATATTATTAACTCCCCAAGTAATGTTGACATCCTACAGAAAGGCCTCACTGAGAATAGTGACAGGTGTCAGTATCATGGCCTTAAGCTCAATGCCAAAAAATGTGTCATTATCCCTTTGGGAAAAACTCGGTTCCACCCAGGGCCATTAGCCTAGTACACACCTATGAACCTATGATGCAGCTAAATATCAACAAATAAGAAAGCAACATTGTTGAACTGAATCACATTGATAAAGTGGGTGAAATAGATGATGAGTTGGAGGAAAATTCAAAATCAACTGAGAAGATAGCTCTATTTATAAGATCAACTCCTTCCATGCGATTTTTGGTTAGATTGTTAAGATCAACAGGACCTGCAAATACTAGCTAAATGAATAATTTATGAATAGTAATATATCAAATACTGGGTGACTTCAACTACCCCTCCATTAACTGGGAAACTACTTATGTACCAATACACTTGCCCAACGATTCCTGGAATTCATTAATTCCAATGTCCTGGACCAGCTCATTCTTACCCCCACTAGAGGTAGCAACATCCTTGACTTGGTCATTACTAACATGGATGACCGTTGCTTTACACCAATAGTCAACTTCTCCCTGGTTAGATCTAACCACAAACTAATCACCTTGGAAATCCACACCCCCCCACCCAATGCAAATTTAACCACCATGAAAAACTTCTCCAAAGCTAACTTTGGGCTACTAAAAACAGAGGTGGATAACTTCACGGCGCCCATGCAAATGGAGATCAGTTGCATGACTGCCAAATCATACATCAATGGACTGTACGAACAAGTACACAAATGCATAGATCTCTCCATACCCAATAGAACCAAGATGCTCACCTCCAAAAAAGGAAGCCAATCTGGTGGTCCCCTGCCATAAACAAACTCTACAACAGAAGGAGGAAACTGATGTGGAATAACATGAAGTCCCAAGACTGGAAAAACTCCCTTATCAGCCTCAACAAAAAGTTGAGATCCCTCATCAAATCCTCTAAAACTAGCTATGAAAACAGAATTGCAGCAGATAGTAAAGACAACCACAAGGCCTTCTATAGTTATGTAAAGAATCTCTTTGGCAATACCCAGATTTGGTCTGAGCTACTGCACAATGGTACTGCCTATATCGAGCCAACAGATATTGCCAATATACTGGCCTACAGATTCAGTGCCAACTTTACCCCTCCCCCCAAGGGACCAGTCACAATACCATCAGATTGCCAGGCACCCAGTATTACTGTTGCACAGGTTAAAACAGCACTGTCCAAGGCCAAGAATACAGCTTCTATAAGACCTGACAATATCTCTGGCTGTGTTCTACATGAACTACAGAGTGAGCTGGCACCTCACCTGTGTGCTCTGTTCAGCCACAGCCTCATCTCAGGCTTTGTCTCTACCAAATGGCATACTGCTACAGTCATCCCTCTCCACAAAGGAGGAGTGACTACAGACCCTGGGAACTATCACCTCATTAGCCTGATGAGTCTGATATGCAAAGCTATGAACATACCATCATGGACCTAATAAACAAGGATATAGGGAATCTCCAAACTCTGGATCCCACACAGTTTGGTTTTGTGAAGGGTAGATCATGCCTGCTCAATTTGGTCAACTTCTTTGAGTCAGTCACCACAGCTGTGGATGAAGGTAAGGTGGTTCATACAGCCTACCTTAATCTGGCCAAGGCCTTTGATACCATTCCCATCTCAGGAATCATAGAAAAACTCACTAAGCTAGGCATCAACCGCTATATCACTAGGTGGGTTGCAAACTGGCTCACAGGCAGAACCCACAGTGTGAAAGTAGATGACTCCAAGTCAGACTGCTGAGCAGTCACGAGTGGAGTCCCACAAGGTTTGTCCTGGGTCCTCTCCTGTTTGGTATCTACTTCTCTGAAGTCCAGGCCAACATGAAGGGACTCTGGCTGACAAAGTTCACAGACAATTGCAAGTTGGGAGATATTATTAACTCCCCAAGTAATGTTGACATCCTACAGAAAGGCCTCACTGAGACCAATGATGGGTGTCAGTATCATGGCTTTAAGCTCAATGCCAAAAAATGTGTCATTATCACTTTGGGAAAAAAACGGTTCCACCCAGGGCCATTAGCCTAGTACACACCTATGAACCTATGATAAAGCTAAATATCAACAAATAAGAAAGCAACATTGTTGAACTGAATCACATTGATAAAGTGGGTGAAATAGATGATGAGTTGGAGGAAAATTCAAAATCAACTGAAAAGATAGCTCTATTTATTAGATCAACTCCTTCCATGCAATTTTTGGTTAGATTGTTGAGTTCAACAGGACCTGCAAATACTACCTAAATGAAGAATTTATGAATAGTAATATATCAAACAGTACTGGGTAACAAATTGACAAATGCTGGCAGTGTCCTGTTAATGCTTCATAAAAAAAGTTGATTCATTATGTATTCCATATTTTGAAAGTATGTTATGTTAGAACTTATAATGTTACCATGTGCATGTAGGTTATATGGGAAAATATGACAACAAACACATGGGGTTCATTAAGAACATTTATTAGAAAAATAAATTATCCTGAAAAATGTGTACCATTACAGGGACTTTATTTTAAAGTTTATTTGCTTTGTTAGCTTTGCCTTCATTGCAGGTTATATTAGCAGACGTTGGCATTTAAACAGGTGCTTGAGAGAGTATTATTGTAGGAGAAATTTGAATATTGTGCTTGAAATGAAAACTGCATGCAAGAAGAAAAAGGTTAATATGAAAATATGAACAAAAAAGACCATAGGGCACTTCGGGGCCCAATGCGCACATGGCTTTACATGGTGTGTAGAGCCGCACAAACACGGTAAACACAGTGGCATGCTAATTATAGCATAAGCAGCTGAATTGTATGCTAAACAACCAATTCAAGATAGAGGAGCTATTTAACAAGTTATAAAGCAACCATGTAGACATTGCTGTTTTTCCCCACAAATTCAAAAACCTATTGGAATACAGTCACAGAAAGGAGTCTGCACAGAAAGAATGTTGACTGCTTTTGCTTTAATTCATATGTGTGTGCAACAGGCTGAAGTCTGTCCTGCTGCTGATGGTAACAGAACATGGCCAAGAAGGAGAAGAGTTTTCAGATGCCAGTTAACTTATCACAATCTGCATGAGGTAGAAATTGTAGAGTTCTACAGGGTGGATAGAGACACACTACAGGAACTGTGGAACTTCTGCCATCCTCAACTCAGACCCAGGGCAAATCGAGGGGAACTAATACCAGTGGAGACAAAGGTATGTGTATCCCTTAAAATTTTAGCTACAAGAACCTTTCAGAGACCAATAGGGGACATGTTGGGGGTGTCACAGGCATCAGCATCCAGGATCCTTCATCATTTCATCAGTGCTATGCTCTAACATGCCATTGACCCCATATATTTCCCCCGTACTGCTGAGGACAGGGCCGCAAATATGCAGAAGCTCTAACCTGCAGCACACTACCCTGAAGTACTGGGTGCCACAGATTATGCACATATAGAAATGAAGGTACCACCCAGGGAACAAGGAAGGATCTACATAAATAGAAAGGGTTTCCACTCTATTAACTGCCAAGTCATGTGCAATGCTAAGGGAATCATCTTGAATGTGTGTGCTGGCAACTCAGGCAGTTACCATTACTCACATACATGGCACACCTCCCAACTGTATCAGATGTTCACTAGGGGTGATATCCCACAGGGTCATTTATTGGGGGATACAGGTTATGCACTGAATCTGTGGCTGATGACTCCATCAAAAATGCACACACACCCACTGAAGAATGTCATAATGAGGCACACACTTAAACCAAAAAAGTCATAGAGCATGTGTTTTGTCTGCTAGATACATCTGGGGGAGCCCTGCAATACAATCCACATACATATACTGAAATCTTCACCATTTTTGCCATGCTTCACAACATCATCCTGAGAAAACAACTTCAGCAGGATCAACAAGGGGAAGGGCACACATCCCACCACCAATGGTAAGGTCACCACTGACACATGCAGGTGAGGAGTCAGAGGAGGATCCAGCAGCTGCTGTGGGTGCAGGCAGATGAAAGAGTACTCAATATAGCCTCACATTGGCTAAGAGGCAAACCATAGCACACTCACTCACCACCTAAGGGGCCAAAACCTTCTTCCTATATACATACATATAGTAACATTGATGCCAGGCAATGCTCACAACCTTTACCTACTCATGTAATGCTGTGTACTCTTAATATCAGACAGACTCAGTCCTGAAGTAGAAGTGTAGCAACTGCTGGATTTACAAGGTAAGTGTTGAATATGGAGTATTAAAACAAAATTGTGTAATAATAATACAAATGAATGGCATATCCTTGTATGTTGTAACTTGGTAATGTAAGTAAGTAAAAGGTGGGTGATTTGTACAGAAATTACTTCAACATGTGACAGCAGAGACTTTTGTGAATACATGCATCCTCTATCAAGTAATAGGCCTCAGAAATCAAAGATTCACACAAACTAACATCTCAGAAGTATTGATAGCCACCGAATGTCCTCAGTTTGGCCTTATACGTTTGTACTGGCAAATCATTAAAGAGAGAAGTTAGAAATTAATGGGACATGTTTCAAGCTTCATGTTTCATAACCCTCGGAAGATTCTTAAAAATACTGATGCAAAAACTGTTTTGATTCTTTCAGTTGTCTAACTATGTGAGACCAAAATATGTAAAAAGTACAATTAGCAAAACAACATCACAAACACAGATATACTAAGCACTTAGTCAGCTGTACACTCTAAGGATCATACACAAAGCTTATTTATAACTGAATCCAAAAGATAGAAAACAAGGATATGACACAGTTATTATCACTTGCACAAGGTGCTGTGTGTGTGTGTGTGTGTGTGTGGGGGGGGGCTAGGCTGACAGAAAAGGTAAGTGAGTGCATGTAAGTTAGTAAGAGAAACAGGCAGACTGTTGGATAAAGTAACACTTGGCCACTGAGACAGAATGAGCTTTAAGCCTCACGGCTGAAACATGTAACTATGTATGTGTCTGTATGGGCCCTCCTCATGAAATTGGTGTGTGAGTGTCTGCAAGAACACAACCAAGCTCTGTGCTAGCTCTACATCTTAGTATGTCGGACAGGTGTGAGCCATGCATGGAAGAGGTGGCAGTTCATTGTTGTCATGCCTGACCTTGAGGACTGGCTCTGCCAGGAGTTTCACTGGCACATCCATGCCCACAGTCAGATGCACTGCTGCTACTTGATTGTGACTGATGTCTGCTGGACAAACTCTCCTCATGAGTACACCCAGGACAATGACCCCATGGTCTGCCATGTCTGGGTGTGGACACCTCAACCACTGATGGAGCAGTGGAAGTACTGCCTCTACAGGAGCATGATCAGGCATGAACATGTCACCTAACATCAGATGATTTGGCTGACCTATGACAACGTAGATGCTGTCCTCCTCCCAGCAGATGTTCCATCACAGACACCACCCATTCCAATGTGTCATTCATCAGATCCATTGATTCGGCAACACAGTGGAGGCAGTCATATATGTCAGCCTGTGCCACGTCTACAACCTAAGCATTTCTCTTGAGGACCTATTGGAATATATCTGTGCCTCCATGGCAGCCCTACACATATGTCAAGTGGCACAGGAAGACACATCTGGATCAGGTGGAGGATGGACAGTAGGCCTCCTTCAGGTACCCCAGCAACCCTTCTGAGTGGCACCTCAACCACAATTTGGCTATGGCCAGAGTCAACAGGTACTGAAGCAGCAGTAACCACACTACCCTGATCAAATGTCTCACCCTCCACCTGTCCAATATCTGAGGGCTCACTGGAATGTGTTCACAAAGGCCTACTGGCTGTGTCTGATGGAATTACAGGGGATGGCTTAATGTCAACTTCAGTGTCAGATTCAACCTCTTCACCCCTAACTGTGCAGGTGTTTGGCCACAATCATCATCAGTGTCTGCCAATACTCTGACATCAGATGTTAAGTGTCTTACACTTCCACTGTCAGGATCAGCTGTGATAAGCAACAAACACAGGAAAGGAATTAATACCTACACTACTATAGTCCAATATATGCTAACAAACTAACAGTGGTGCCAGTATTACAGACAATACAGCAATATACACAACAGTCCTGACACCCATATCACACATATAGATAAAATAAATATTTCTTTGAACTGCTCATCGCTACTGACATAAACATGTCTGGCTTACCATGTGCAGATGATTCTAGTGTTCCTATGGAGGATGGTCCAGGAAGAAGTTAAGCAGAAGGTAAGGACACTATCATTGCAATTAACAGTAACACAGGGGTTAAAACTTCTTTTGCCCTTAATATGTTCATTAATGATACTTTTAACAAAAACTTGACTGACACGTCTACCCCAAGCCCGTATGTAATTAACCAGAATGTGTTAACTCTGTATCAATCTACAACTATTCCCCTCTTAAAAAATAATTTAAGCTAAACAGAACTTAAGTCTTGCTGTCAATATTTTACTATACAAAAAAGTATTTAACAGTTGAGATAAGTAAGCCTATTGGGAAGCCCCCTCTGGGACATATTTATCTTCCCTGAAACAGCAGCACCAACATCAATCACTTGCTGTTGTGCACTTTCCACTGACATCTCTGAATGTCTGATAGTGGACAGAAACTCTTCATTTAGTGACAGTGGTGGCTCTATAGCAGTCCCCCCAATAGCCATCTGTCCATGGGCCACAGCATCTGTTCTGAGATCATGTCAGTGGCCCTTTGATGCACTGATCATATGTTGTGCTCTGGCCACCTACGGTGTTTATATCAGCCACTGTCTGCTGCCAAATTTGCATTCTTCCATACATATCCCCACATTGTCTCTCAAGCAGAAAGGCACCATGTTGCCTAAATGCTTTATCAGTTACTTGATTCTTAGGGTCACTGAAGGGGGTTTTGTGGGGATTTGGACTCCTGGGTGCCATAGTTCTAGGTGACATAAAACACAAAAGAAGGATAACACACAAAAGTATCATATAAATAAAAGTCCTTAGATATAACACATAAAAGGGTAGCTTTTCAATATTACCTACTGGAGAAATAAAAAAAAAAAAAAACTGTCAAGCTACTCAATATAAAAAAAGATTTATGTGGTTATAAAATATTACAGTCACACACAAAGCAACGTTGGATCCAAAGCAAGGAGAATAACAATAGCAAAGCAAACCTCTGTACAAGCAATTTTATTTGTGCTAACACATAAATGGAACTTGGCTCCTCACCCTCAAAACAACAGGCAAATAACACATTTTGTTAACAAATCATTAGTGAACTGCTAAAACTGCTATCAAATAAGCTGACCCAAAAACGTGTATACATTTACCACAGAACATTAAATTTTATGCAATTGCCAGTCACCTGTACCTGTGGTCAGCACTCCTCTAGAGGTGTCTGCAGGCCATCCTAGAAGGCTAACACCCCTGTGTCATTGACAATATAGGACATTTACATTTCACTGAAATAACAAGTGTGTAAAGACAAAAATAGTTGTAACATTAGCATGTGTAATGAAAATTAGTAAGGATGTACATCTGAGAAAGTAAAATGCCCTGACAAAAATGCCTGTCATCAGTAAACATCTAAGACGTGTATACAGATAAAAGCAACATTTGCTAATACATATACATATACACAACACACACACACACACACACACACACACACATATATATATATATATATATATATATATGTGTGTGTGTGTGCGTGTGAGATGCCCGTGCCCTGGCCCAGCAATCAAGGAGCCTCAATCCTCACCTCTAACACCAGAGAGGGCATCTCATATGAGAGGAAAGGATAACAAATACACACAGTAAAGTGTAATTTCCCTTACGAGCACACAGAGATCACAGTCATTCTGGGGCTGGTCACTCCCTTGCTCTCCCAGTCCATAATAAGACTTCCCACTGGCACAGCTATAGGGTCCAGATCTCAGCCTAGCTGAGCAAGCTAAAATCTCCAGCACCCTCTCTGTCCAATAAGTGCTTCGTGTCCCTGCCCAAGTATCTGACACACACACACACACACACACACACACACACACACACACACACACACACACACACACACACACATGCACACACGCACACACGCACACACACACACACACACACACACACACACACACACACACACACACACACACACACACACACACACACACTTTGAGATAAGTTTATACAACCATACAGACACCCCTGGGGAAGGCTGGCACAGGTTCTCCAGCTGTACCCCTTTTACCCAGACTATATGGTAGTAATCCACTGCAAATACTCAGCACAAGGGCCTCCCTATCATGGTAAGGTTTCATCATGTTAACATCATACAATTTGTGCCCCTGCCATCTAACTAGCAGTTCCACTACATAGTTAACATCACTTACTTTTCTTACCACCTTGTAGGGTCCCTCCCAAGCTGCTTGCAGCTTGTTGTGTCTGACAGGAATGAGAACCATTACCTGCTGCCCCACAGCATATTCTCTAGCTCGAGCATTCCTGTCATACTACACCTTTTTCTGTTGTTGGGCTTCTGCCAGGTTCTCCTGGGCCAAGCCCATAAGTTCCTTGAGCCTTGTCCTGAGGTTTAGGATGTATGCCACAGCAGACTCCTTGTGAGACCTGCACTCACCTTCCCACTCATCTCAAATTAAATCTAGAGGTCCCCTCACCCTATGCCCATACAGCAACTCAAAGGGTGAAAAACCTGTGGATTCCTGGGGAACCTCTCTGTAAGCAAGCAAACAACAGCTGGGGCAAATATTTGTCCCAATCCCTCTTAAAGTGATCTGCAAATGCCCATAGCATGGACTTGATTGTAGAATTTAACCTCTCAACAAGACCTTTAGTCTTTTGATGGTAGGGGGTGGTCTTCATGTGCTTCACCCCACAGGACTTCCACAGACAAGCCAGCAGGTCTGACATGAAAATGGCATCTCTGTCAGTCAGTATTTCTATGGGAAACCTACCCTGCTGAAAATCTCTAACAAAGCATTTGCCACCTTCTCGGCCTCAATGGAGGACAAAGCCACTGCCTCAGGGTATCGTGTAGCATAATCCACTACCACTAGGATATACTTTTTCCCTGTGGAACTTGGGGTACTTACAGGACCCACAATATCCATAGCTACCCTCTGAAATTACTCCTGAATCACAGGCAAAGGCATCAAAGGAGCTCTCACCTTGTCTCCTGCCTTGCCTACCTTTTGGCACTGCTCACAGGTCCTGCAGTACCTGTTACATCTGTGGAAATTTCAGGCCAATAGAGGTTCTGCATAATATGCCTCTTTGTGCATTTTATGCCCATATGACCTGCAAAGGGAACATCATGGACTATGGCTAGAAGTGCCAGATAGTAGACTCTAGGCACTACCAACTACTTTACTCTCTCATCTTCTAGCCCTCCCTCAGGGGTCCACTCTTTATATAGTAACCCTTTTTCCCAGTATACAGATGCCCCCTTTCTTTGAGAATCAGGTGCCTCCCTAGCTACCTGCCTCAGACCTTGCAATGTAGGGTCTGAGAGCTAAGCCTGTCTCAACTCTTTCTTTGTAACCCTTCCCAGCTCCCCTTCCACAGGACATCTTGCATCCTCTGACAGTGGTGCCTCACTGTCAGCCTGGGTACTACTACTCAACTCTACCTTTGCAGTCACTCTGTCCAAGGGACCATCAGTACCCACAAGCAGCTGTGTCTCATGTTTAGTTTCACTGCTACAGAGTAGCCCCCCCAAAGTAACCACCTCCCCAGTCCTGGCTGCAAGTATGCAGTCTGTCTGCATCTCCCCCAGGCTACCATACCCACATACTTGTCTCCTAGCCTCACTGCATGTAACTGCATAAGTTCATGGTACTGCCTCATTCAAATCCTTCCCTCTCGAGACATCTGCAGGATGGTAGTTAAGTACCCCTGTTGTCTCAAGACAACCTACTATTGGCATTTTGTCTTTCCCACTTATTGGCTCCCTCACCTTTTGTTCCCCACCTTGCCTCCGTGGAAATCTTTATGCCACATGGCCCCACTGGTTGCATTCAAAACATTTAACCCTAGCTCCAGGATGTGTACCTGGACTAGTGGCGTCCCTTGCTACTTGCAGATTCTGTTGTGGCAGTCTGTGCTGCCCACCATGGGTTCCTTTAGACCTATGAGCAGTACTGGGGGTCCCCTTCCTGTGCAGGGCTACCCTGCTTGCCAGGTATAGGTCTCCCTTCTTCCCCAACTCATCTGAAGTAGCACATTGTCTATCAGCTAACCAGATCCTCATGTCCTCAGGCAAAGTGTTAAGGGCTTGTTCCCTCACCAAAAGTTCTGCCAGCCCTTCAAAAGTGGTGACCTGACATCCACTCACCCACCTGTGGAAATAAGTGCTCAATTCAGCAACATATTCACACACACTTTCCTCTGCCTTGCGCTTATGCTCACGAAACTTGTTCCTATACGTTTCAGGTATTAGCTTAAGCAGTTCTAAAAGATATTTCTTTACAGCAGTATAATCAAAACATGCAACATCAGACATTTTGGACAGAACAGTTACAGCTTTACCATGGAGTAAGGGGGTCAGGAACCATACCCAGAGCCCTTGGTCAACTTCATACTATTTACATACCCTCTCAAACATATGAATGAAACTATCAAAATTATCCCCCTCTTTAAACTGCAGAAGACATTTACTGACCTTTTGTGCTTCTGGGGTCCAGTTACTCCCTTCCCCATTACCTACATGACTCTGGTGAAGAATCAGCATATCCTTCTCATGCTGCCTCTGCTTTTCTTGTTCCTCGGCTTGCAGACATAACAGTTTCTCATTCTCCTCAGCCTGCAAACGTCGCAGTCTCTCATTTGCTTCTAATTCCACATGCCTAGCCTCCAAAGCAAGTCTCTTTAGCTGTAGCTGGATTTTTAAGTTCACTGCAGAAAGGTTGAGCTGTCCATTCTCTGAGGGAATTATATCTCCACTGCCAGTCTGATTGTCCTCCTGGTTGCTGTTTTCTGATGCAGCTGTAACCAAGGCTGCAATCAGGTCTGCCTTAGTCAGGTTTCCATGCACCAGTCCCCTAGCCTGGCACATCTTTACTAGCTGGCTCCTTGCCAGCTTTCCATACTCCCCTGCTGACATGCTGCCTGCTCACCCTGACTAAGTTAACAAAAGAAAATAAAATAATTGTGATCTGAAATCTGAGTATTGACTGTGTGGCTGTTTTAGAGTACAAAACACCTTCAAAGCTCACTGTACACAAACTACAGGATTCACTCTACCCACACCACTACAAGCCAATTAGTATTTGCCAACTAATTAATATGTCATGTGGATATCCCACCACTGCCAAACAATTAATATGAGGCTATCCCAACCACTGCCACCAATTAATATGTGACACCTGTGCCCTGGCCCAGCAATCAAGGAGCCTCAATCCTCACCACTAACAACAGAGAGGGCATCTCATATGAGAGGAAAGGATAACAAATGCACACAGTACAGTGCAATTTCCCTTAAGAGCACACAGAGATCACAGTCAGTCTGGGGCTGGTCGCTCCCTTGCTCACCAGGACCCCAATAAAATTCCCCACAGGCACAGCTATAGGGTCCAGATCTCAGCCTAGCTGGGCAAGCTAAAATCTCCAGCACCCTCTCGTTCCAACCAGTGCTTCATGTCCCTGCCCATGTAGCTGACACACACTTTGAGATAAGTTTATACAACCACACTGACAACCCTGGGGAAGGCTGGCACAGGTTCTCAAGCTGTGCCCCTTTTAAACAGACTATGCGGTAGCAATTACTACCATCACCCAGATAATGTTATCAGCTACCCAAAGGCCCTTAAAAGGGTGTCCAATTATTACTGTGCAATATTATTATCCAATTGGTAAGTGTAACTAATCAGTCAAGGCTTATTAGAGTGGCTTTGTACAATAAACTCTATAAATATGCAATGTACTGTAGAGCTGAACTTATCTCTACACAAACCAGCCACAGTTAAAAGGTTTTGAAATATTTAATAATAAATAATTAAAACCACATGACAATACTTTCTACTACACAGTGCTAGTCAAAAGAGTTCAGAGATCACACAAAAATACTTAAAATAAATCAGTACAGTTCTGACATCATAGAAAAACACTTAGTCTAAACATTCTAATTCCTAGCTATTGCTTCAAGAAAACACACTCCTAAAATAACTTACTTACATAGAGCAACAGGCAGTGCTGTGAGTTTGATAGACAAAAATACTTCATAATCACTCGTTTTCACTGTTTAAATTGAAACTGCAGTCCTGCTAAACATTACATTATCTTTTACACTTTCCTGGTGTTCCCAGGCTGACAGAAACTGCATTTACATTATTTTACACTAAGAGCAATAAAGGACATTCCACATGTAAATTCTGGTCATTACCTTTAGCCTTAAAACAATAGGCAGGATGCTTTCTCCAAACTCATCGACTCCAAATTCTAATTTCAAAGAAACAGACATAAAGTAATTTTAATGTCAAAGAACCAACAAGAAATGCTTGACTTAGCTTTCTTTACAGCAGAGGGCAATGTTGCCACATTGTTTTAAGTTTAACAAACCTGTGATTCACATTCATATTTACAAATGATAGAATTATGTATAAAATTCTATCTGGCTTGGCTGGCAGCCTTCATCCTTCTCTACCAGTCTTTGCAATATGTTTAAATACTTTTCTTATTTACATGTGAGCATATCCAGTATATAACTGAAAAATGCAATCATACCTTATCAAAGGCAATAGTCTTCTGTGCAGATAAATCCAAAGTAATAGTAATCTTCTTCTGTGTTATCCACAGAAACAAGTCTCCACACCTTCAGGTTCCCCAGCTACACAGTTCTCTTTTTATGATGTAGATTCCGGGTTATGAGCATGGTGAAGATGCAAATGAGCTGTGAACTCATTAGAACTGCTGAATCCCAAATTCTTGACTCCATGTAGTAAATGTAAACACAGTACAGACACTCCCTCAATGTTCGTAGCTAATGTATTGCAACTGTGAATGTTTACTGGTAGGAAGAAGGAAAACACAACAGCAATTCAGACTCCTTTACCTGCAATGGATGTGTCAGCCAGATTAGACTTACAAAGTGAAGAAGCAATTGTATCAAGGTTTTAAATGTAAGTAAGCAGCACATATTTCACAGTTTCTGTTCAGTAACATCCAACCTCCCCTGCATTTCTTGGCATCTGTATATTATTGCCATTTAATATCCTCACACATTTAAGCACAATGATAGAGAATGCCTTACAGATTGCATGTCTCAGATTACTGGTCAGATAAGAGATGAAAGAACAACAAACACAGAGAGATAAGATAGAGCTACATTTCTGCAAGCAATAGTCATAAGTGGTTGTGTGATCACTCACTGTACTACATCTGAAATTAATACACTTACAGACAACTCAGAAGTGTACAACCATAATATTTTTGTTAATAATGTGGATGATGTTGCAGTTGTTTGCATGCACAATGATTCTCATTCTCTGCTGCAAAGCTATTTCTGTGACAAAGTGAGATATGATAACGTTACTGTGTTTTGAAGGTTCATTGGCGTAAGAGGTCAAATCCAGACCTGTGTAAAAATATTTCATGTCCACCAACATACATTTTGTAGTGTTGTTTATTTAACTGATTTCTTTTCTTCCTTTCTCATAATTTCCTTTTTTTAATGCCAGTATTTGCATGATGCACAGTTTGGTGTAAATGGGAAATGGAAAAATGCAATAAATGTCATGTAATGTACTTCTTTGATAACTAATACACCGACTACACCTGTGAATCACTTGTGTGTGTAGCATATCTGCTAAATATGTTGATCCACACAGCATATACTATCTGTAAATCATGGTTCAAGTCCCACGTTTGTCATTTAAGGATGAAACCTAACAAACACTGTTCACAAGGCTAAAATAAGTTTAGCTTTACTTGTTTCATTTGTGCAATGCTTACCTTCACACAAATCTGGATTAGTGGCCCACAAAAAATCAGACAGAACCACTGCAAACAGGGCGTAGACATTCTAAATGTCAAAAAGGATATATTGTTGCAGTTTTTGCTTTCCACAGCGCAACTCCACTAAGCAATATTGCACAGTGGTTATCAAGCTTCCCCAGCACCTACAGCCATCGGACACCTGCAGAGAGGAAGCAGAACATGATAAGCGATATTGCTAGGTGGTTAACACACAGATGTTAATAATGAATAGATAATTATCCAACTGTTATTTAACTCTTCCATGGCAGCAGGTGTAAGTGTAGGGCTGTAATACAGATGGTCCATGGTTCTAATACAGGAAGTGTAACATACTTTTACTGTTGTGACAGTTCATTTCATAGTAATGAACAGGAAACTATACAAGAGTTATTTCAATATTTCTGTGGAAAGAGGTGTAAGTGTAGGGCTACCATACACATGGTTCTAGGTTCTAATACAGGAAATTCCAGACATTTTTACTGTTAGTCCATTTCACATTATATTAAATATCACTTATAACAATTTATACATAATTATAAACAATAATAGCTATGCATAGTAGTGGAGCTGATATGAATTATATGTATGAGGGATAAGACAGCCTTACTGTTTTTTGAAGGTTCAGATGTATGACTGAAGGCATACTGTCGACTATGTTTCTGTAAGTATGATTCTGCTATCTGGATTTGGATGGCCTTCACACTAAAATAAGTCACAAAAACAAATGAGTGTAGATATAAAGACCTTGTCAGGTCACACACATACATGGTTAACACCTCATTCTATCATATGCATTTATAAATAATTCATAGCTATGTCTGAGAAGCACTTCTTTTGTGACAAAGATGGAAAATCAGCACCATGGTAGAAAATATCTGTTATGCATATATTTGAATCCGACACTGTAACAATACATTTTATCAGTGTATAAAGCCAAACCAAACATGTGTCAGGCCATGAAATTTATACTTATAGTGCTTGTCTGCAAAATTAAATTATCTAACAGTTACAGCAGCACACACCCTTTAAACCAATGCCAAATGTCAGATTAACCTTCCAATTTCCAAAACTGCTTGCCTGTCCATTTGGCACTATTGCTCTCTGCTTAACATCACACAGACATGGTCGGTATCATTGCTCGGGTTTGGTCACTGCCAGTAAATGTGATAACAGGAATTAGCGGGGAATCATTATTTGTTATTGCACTGTGTTTAGACATGTCTGGTTTTAGAAGGGAAGATGCCCAATTTAGGGCATAGAGGTGGGGTATTGAGGAGTCCAGAATCTTTGATGGACTGCTGGTAAAGTGCCACAGCAAAAGGCTTTACTGGTTCCCAGTGCAAGTCTGAGGCTTAGAATTGTCTGGCCAAGGCTGTATCCAGTGCAAGTGGCATCTCACTCACTGGAGAACAGTGTAGGCACCACTTTAATGACCAAAAATTTGCAAGAGGGATACACTCAACCAACTGTAAGATGAGTTCTGAACTAGCAACATCCCACAGTTGTGTAAGTATGCTAATAATGAGAATTTATAATACACAAAAAGTTAAATACAGGCAAGACTGATATACATAACACTCTTCTTTTCTTTTCTTTTCTTTTCTATTCTTTTTTTTTCTTTTCACAGCTAATTCTGAAAAAAGATGCAAACAGGCAAGCCCATGCTGAGCATCTAAAGAGACTGAGGGAAACAAGTGGTATGTATGAAGCACGAGAAAAGTATTATTGTGGCTTTAAAATTAAAAAACAAGTTTTCTTTTCTATACAATAGTAGTAAAGTAAGCATGCATATCCTAACTGTAAAATCAAGTGTGCATTTGTCAGTTTGTAGAACAAACAAACTTTAGGAGTCAAATATAAGACTGTAGTTAGATGTTATGGGCTCAAATACCATGGGTAATAAGTATAAAATAGTGCAATCCTTTAATAATATTACAGAAATTAAATTCTACACAAGTGGCATAAATGCCCTGCTGTTAACTTTAATCTGGATAATTAGACAAAGCATATGTTCAATATCTGCACATTGCAAGGATTACTTTGAGCAACCTGTAATTATAGTTTGTGTTGTTAGGAAGTATACTTAAATGTAAAACTTCAGATAAAATAGCTGTATTAATGTGATAATGCATTGTATATTACATATGATGGTACTAATTTTATCTCTTTTTTCTCTCATTCCAACTATCATCTCTTTTTCTATTTCCTATTATGTGTCATCAAAATATCTCCATGTCATCCGTCTGTACCAAATAACTGAATTCTTCACAGCACAGGGAGGTAGGCCAACCTTAGTGCCTCAGCCTTCAACCACTCCACTGGTTCAAGCATTGATGCCCACACATCTAGAACCCAACCTGGCAGTACTGCCTCTGCTGCCTCTGCACTACCTGCTCCCTCAGGTAACACTACCCTAGTAGCTGGTGCTGTGGTGCCCTCCGGGAGTACTGGTGGAGGTGGGGATTTCATAACCCAGCAGGAGATGCCAAGGTTGGTGTGTTAGGTCATGCACAGCACCATTGGTGTATGCCTCTGCCAGATGGAGAGGCTGTTCTCCCTCATGGTCTGTAGGAGTAGGAGGAGATGTCAAGCACTCCAGCAGCCAGTGGAGTAAGGGTATGATGAGGACTAGATTCTCACTGTTCCCATCTTTGATGGAGCATGGACTTGCGATGTCCCATCCCTCACCCCAATCATGGTGTCCCCCAACCTTTTGTGTCCTTCACTGTCCCTGTGTCTTCTTTTGTTTGCATTTGCTTCCTCATCTATGCAACTTACTTGACCCAGAAACACCAATGTCCCTTGCCCAGCATTCCTCTCTTACTGAAGTAAAAAAAATGGGTACCTGTCTCACAAAAAATATTGTCCCATACATAGCTCTCCACTTTACACATGATTCTTCTTGACACACTTGATTTGGTCCAATTGGCTATACAACAAGATTGTGTTGTTGTCACCCTTCTTTTTGGAGGTGGCAGTCCAAATTCAGCTAGTATTATGTACATATTTTCATTCTTCACTCTTGAAGAAAGGAATAGCTATGGTTCTTTCCTACCTCCTTCCTGCATATTCCTACATTGTTTCTACTTTGCTCTTCCCCGTGCTTGCCTCCTATTTCACTACATTCTTATCTACCCCATTTTAGCACCTATAATCTGGTCAAAAAATAGAATCACACACAACTCATGTAAGTAACAACAAAAAATAAATAAATAAATAATGGAGCCTTTCATTTTTTGACCTCTATGTTTGTGTGGAATTTCACATCTCACACCAATGCCAAATGACAGTGAACAGCTGTTCAACGGTGCAGTTACATCAGCTAATACACACATTAACAGGTGGAGAATGTAATATAAAGAGTAAAGTGGAATTTCCTCATGCACCTCCCACTTGATGAAGCTGTCCAAGCTTTCAACTCAACTTTCCTTAACATCTTAAACTCATTAGCTCTGCTCTGGAAAGTACACATAAAAGCTAACATATCCCCATGGCTATCCAAAACTACTCACACCATCATGAAAACCAGAGACAGGGCTTGGAAAAAATAGGTACAATCCAAACTCCCTGGTGACCTGCAAAGGTACAAAGAACTTAGAAATCAGACAAAAAACTCATCAATAAAGACAAAAAAGACTCCTATTATAACCTCCTCAAAAGCATTAACATCTGCTCCTAAAAAATTCTGGAAAGCGATAAACCAAATACGACAACCCAGTAATCCTTCTACACCCAACCCATGGCCAGACAGGTCACCTGAAGAAACAGCCAACACCTTCAACACCTATTTTACAGAATCCATATCTAAGCTATTTAACCCCAACCCCAACTCCTCTAACATTAATCCTTCTAACTTCTCTGAACCTACCCTAACTTTTCTCCCTTAAACCTGTATTTACTACCTACATCAAAACTCTACTCACTAAGTTAAAACCATGCTCTGTATCAGCTGATAACATCCCATCATATTTTCTCCAGATAGCAGCTCACTCTCTTGCTCTGCCTGTATCTATCTTAATCAATCAGTCCATCTCAGAATCTAAGGTTCCCTCAAACTGGAAACAATTTTATACACTACCTATTCATAAAGGAGGTAACTCCTCAGAAATCTCCAATTTCAGACCTATTGCTATCCTCTCCTGTCTCTCTAGAGTCTTGGAGAAATGTATACACAAACAAGTTATGCAATATCTTCTAAGAAAATCTGCTCACTCCCACTTTCTGACCTAAACATAGCACTACCACAGCTCTACTATCTTTCCTCAACACACTTTTTCTAGCCACAGATTACCATAAACATCTCTTGTCTATTCGTAGACCTCCCAAAGGATTTCAACATTGTCTCTCACTCTGTTCTGCTGGACAAACTGTCTTACCTCAACTTTTCCTCTGATACAGTAACATGGTTCTCCAGCTATCTCACTGATATACTACAAAAAGTGAGATGGCACTCTGCTTTATCCTCTCCCCTTCCTGTAAGAATGGGTGTCCCCCAGGAACCATTCTTGGGCCACTACTTTTTAATATATTCACCAACCTACTTTATACTTCTTGCCCACAGTCTTCCCTAGTCCAATATGCTGATGATGCTACAGTCATCACCATTGCTCTCCCTCTGAACTCCTATCAGCTACCCAGTCATCCTTTAACTCATTTGAGACTTGGCTCTCTAATAACCAGCTCATCCTCAACCCTAAAAAACAAAACTGTTATTCTTTCTCCCCAAAACCGTTAACCACATCAAATCTTCCTTCTCTATAATGTCCCTAAATAATACTCCAATTGAAGTAGAATCCAGCACAAAACTCCTTGGTGTCACCATCAACGATCAACTAAAATTTGACCTACATGTATATAATTGTATCAGAAAAACACATCAGAAACTAGGGCTCCTATACAGGAATAAACAATTCTCACTGCTGAAGCTAGGATTACTCTCACACATGCTTACCTTCTACCTTGCTTAACTTATTGCTCCCAAATACTCAAGAAATCTCAACTCCTCCTTGCATACTACACTAAAATCTACTTACAACAAGATAGCTAGATTTGCAGCCCAAAAAACCTACAAATCCCATCACTGTCTCTCCCTAAAATACCTAAATTTGCTTGAACTATCCCACCTGCTTCTCCTCTCTCAGCTCCAAATCATACACTCTATCCTATTTCAGTCCTCCTACTGTCCAGCTCTATCCTCCCTCATCTCCAACTTTTCCCCTACAAGACATCTCCGGAGCTCTACCCAAGATCTAGTACATATCTATAAACCCAAGACTAAATGCAGGTGCAACATACATAGTTACCAACTCTCTATTGCATGGAACAAACTGTCACTTGAAATCAGAACCTTCACGCATCCTAAACAATTTAAATTGGCCAATGAAGAGTACTTTAAAAGGTGTTGGACTTACTACTGTTCTCACCCCCCCCGAATATATCCCTCTTAGAAAATAACCATCTAAATTCTTTTTCCTTACTTCTCCCTCCCATAATAACCTTCTATCCTATTCTACTAACTCTATCCTTTTACACTAACTATCCCTAAACTATCTTCCTACCTGTTTTCCGACTAATGCCTTTTGAGAAACTGGTATGGATCATGTACTACATAACAGCTAGTCTAAATAATGAACTCCTCATGCATTTAAGTTACTTCCTATTCATATGCATCTTTTTATCATAGTACAGTACTGTTAAAGATATTCTTTTGCTTTGTAAGCATTCTGTATTATCACATGTGTTTTAAATTGCCTTGATATTGGAAAATTGTATAAATAATATGGAGCTTTTCTCTCCGGGCATCCACTGAAAAAGGTCTTTAGCTCAGTTGGGCACTCCTGGTCAACAGGTGTAAAATAAAGTAGATAAAGAATTATTTCATTGAATTATCACTACTTATTTAAAAGTATTACATACACCTGGATTCGGTCCCTATATCATATGGGCTCCAAAAGAAATATGTCAATGCATTTACACCTCTGCCACAGAGTTAGCTAAGCAGTAGGTATGTTTCATACATTCAATACCAAGAAGTCTCTTAATGTTAGCAATAAGGCTCATGCTTGTGCACTAAATAACTATGCTTAAACAGGGAAAGCAGTAGAAATGTGTGTCTCACATGTGCAAACCTGCTGCTAGGTACTGGGCAATGGAAAGTGCGCAATAGCATGTATTACTTATGTTTACTGTCCATTTAGTCTTCATGTCATGAAACTATATGTGAAAACAAAAACAAAAGTAAGGCATTATTGAAGAAAATAACATATGCTTACAATCCAGCCATCTGTTACCCCCCACCATGCACTAAAACCTAGGTCTCTCAGTACTTGTTCACAAACATAACAACTACAAAATAGACATAAATTGTTTTATATACCATACACATCTTTATAATGGCATTACACATGCAGATTTCCAATATTTGTAGTGATGTGGACATCTGTTTGCATATAGCTTATGAAACTGTCTCTTAAAGCATACCTGCACATTGAAAACACAATCACTAAATACTATGCATTTTACCCTCATCAATCTGGTAATAGCAGAAGTTTAATATCTTGACAGTTGGACAAGGGTAGCTATCCATTTCATGCAGGCCTCCCAACATCTTCTCTTCAACATCCACTGCTGATGTCATGCACTACAAATTGTTCTGCAGCCATAAATGTCAAACTTGTGCCATGGCATTTGGGCACTTGAGTAAAGTACTAATTTCTCTAGTTGGTGTAGTTAGACAGGTAGAGGTTCTGTTCTCACTGCAGTTCAACTGGGAAGTGTGTGTGTGTGTGTGTGTGTGTGTGTGTGTGTGTGTGTGTGTGTGTGTGTGTGTGTGTGTGTGTGTGTGTGTGTGTGTGTGTGTGTGTGTGTGTGTGTGTGTGTGTGTGTGTGTGTGTGTGTGTGTGTGTGTGTGTGTGTGTAGTCAGAAGAGCATAAGTATGTATCCTGCATTACCACTCCAATCCCATGGATTGTAATAGTTTGACACCAGCACATGCCTACACATCCATTTCATGCAGGCCTCCCAACATTTTCTCTGCAACATCCACTGCTGATGTCTTCCACTATAAGTTGTCCTGCAGCCTTGTAAAAGTCATACTTGTGCTGTGGTACTTGCGTAAAATACTGAGTCTTCTAGTCTGTGTGCTTATTTAGGTAGGGTGTCTAATCTCACTGCAGTCAACTGGGGGATGTGGATTTGTGCACTTGCTTGGCATTAGAGAGAGCATTTTACACCAGCATGTGGGACACTGCTATTATCTTCTCTTCACCAGACACTGCTGTTGTCATCACCTATAAAGTGTTATCTGACACTCTCCAAGTCAGACATGCTGTGGCACTTGCATTAAATACAAAGTTCTCTAGTCGATGTTGTACTTAGGTAAGGTTTCTGTTCTCACTGATGTCAACTAGGGTGTGTGTGTGTGTGTGTGTGTGTGTGTGTGTCTGTGTGTGTGTGTTTGTGCACTTGCTTGACATTGTAGACATTTTACACCAGCATGTGGGACACTACTATTACCATCCTCTTCTTGCCAGACACTGCTGACATCATCAACTATAGCTGATATGCAGATGTGCAGTACTTTAATCAGGCAGGGTTAGAAACTGCCCTGTAGGCCAGGCACAAGTCACCTCATCCTATACAATACAGATTACAGTGACAGATTTTTCAGTCTATCCACATACATCATGGCATGGTTTGTAGGTTCTGTGTTTTCTTGTTGAGAAATCCCTGTGGGCTCTCTAGCTGCTGCAGGTGTCTGTTGAGGTACATGCAAAAGGGAGAATCATACTGTATTAGTGTTATGATGAGGGTCGAATACAGTGCTGTTATAACAGCCTCTGATCTGGATAGGATGGCCTGACTTATGGGGTGCATGATGTAGCCTTTCCATACCACTGTGGAAACTTGGTGGCTGAAATTCACATAGCACCTTTCCTAGGAGAGTCACACTAAATTTCCAAAAATGGGGTCACATGCCACCTCCATTGCTACACTCTTTACCTGTTTAAAAATCTCACCTTCAAACCAAATGTAGTTGTTCTCCAGTGCTATTTCCAGATATTCCATTAATAACCTTATTTCCCCATTGTTAAAAACTGAGTTCAATTAATGCCTCATAAAACAGATCTGACCCTATATCCTGGGGGATGCAAGAAAATAAGTCTATAACATCAACAGTTAAAAAGATTATGTCTTTGTCCCAGCAGTCAGGTTTTAACCTTTTCAAACAATTTCATGAGTATTGAATCATATGGGTGTTCCGGTCTTCCAGTGGTTTAAGATTCTATCCACCATTGCTGCAAATGGGGTGCATTTTGGAACATGCTGCTGAGAAGATAGACCTAAAAGGATGGTTGATTAACCTCTTGTGAATTTTGGCATTTCAAAAATGGCTGGTATTATTGAATTGGGATTTTTCAGAAAATTGTATGTATCTAAAACAATAGCATGTTACAACAGGCTATATTCCAAATACTGGTCAATTTTAAAATAAGAAAGATTTACTTCATTGGTAGATGCTGATATGTAGAAGCCTGTTTCATTCAGAATCTTTAATATTTCCCCTGAATAGATTAAATGATCAAATAAAACTATACCACCACCCTTGTCAGGCTTCATTACCCTAATGCAGTGGTTCTTTTTTAATCTCCTCCAGAAGTTGGCATTCTGCTTTTCTTAAGTTGTATTTCTTAGGTCTCATTTTTCCTGATGCATACTGCTGGTAGATATCACATTCACCGGTATTAGAAAAAAAATGAAAATAGGGTTGGGTGTGGCATAGTCAACCTTTTTTTCTTTAGCCTGTCGTTATCCACATAACCATCATGTGGGCTATCATTAAACTGAATTGCATATTTCAATTTTCTTATAAATAGGTTAAATTCAATTAAGGAATCAGCCAGGGTGTATCCAGTGGTGGGAACAAAGGTAAATGCTTTCTCAATCAAGGAGAAATATTCATCTTTATGTATTAGGCTACTGCAATTGTGTGCAATGAAGTTGTAATGCCTAATGATTTTGGGGTAGTGACTTAGTTCCCTAGGGATGTCTGCCTCCAGCAACCCCTTTTTATAAATCTCCCCCTCCTGGTCTGACCCCTCTTCTGATAGCTACCCCTCCCTGGGTTTGAGTAACTTGTGTTGTTCACTTGGTGGGGCTATGATTTGCTGGCTAGCCTCTCAGATCTCTGGAAGGGGGGGGTCTAAAGGGTCAGCTATATTGAAGGCAGCCTCATCATTCTCATTTTCATCAGTCCTAAATCCTTCTTCAGTAGAGGGTATATTAAAACCTAATTCATGTTCTTGTTTATTGTAATTCATACCATCAAAATCTTGCAAAGAAGTAGTGAAGGTTTTTTTTTTGTTGCTATTGATAGGAAATGCTTCACCCTTCTCATATTACAATTTATTACAAACTTAAAATATCTAATACCTTGGGGTATCCTGCGAACACATTTACATTCATTTAAATATAAATTATCTAATTGTGCACTTCTTAACTGAAACAATTTCTTCTCTACTCTTTGTATCAATTCAAGTAATTGTTTCTACCACCACCAGTATATTTGTGGTGGTGTTCCACCATTAAAGAAAAGTCTCTATTTAGCCATTTGTTAAAATTAAAAGAATTGCTAATGCTAGTTTGTTGGTGCACAGTTTCATAGGATCATAGGATCATAGCAGGTTACTAGGCTATCGAACCGAAGGTAATTTCAAACCTAGCCGTTTCATCCCAATGTAACGCCATAGATACTCTAGTAAATTCCCAGGATTGTATTTATTAATGACTGCCTATGTGCAGTAGAGTTGTGGGTGCTTCACATGAATTGACAGCCTATTGCAAAGTTGTGGTAGTCACTGGGTAACAAGTCTTTCCCTCCAGCATGTCCTATTCAAGTTGCAGGCCATATTTAGGTCCCTGGAATGGGTAGCTCTAGACCTGTTAAATTTATGGATGTGCAGCAAATTCATTAGGTTTGGGTCAGAGATTGCTCTTTAAGCCAGGCATTTGTTTCCCTTAAGAAGTCTATACAATATTGAGTATAGAGACAAGAAATTTAGTTGATCTGTGTAAAACACATGCTGGAGTTCATTGATCTTCTTAGTTAGAAACCTCTGAGGTCTATCCAATTGCTGCAGGTGCTTTGTATGATACATGCCAAAAGGGGTGTTATACTCAATTATGGGCCTAATTAGTTAATTCTTAAGAGAGGTTATAAACTCCTTTGCTCTAGAGGTGATGCCTTTGCTAATCAAGTGTGCTAAGTAGAAAGCCTTCTTTACTACAGTAGACACATGGTGATCAAAGCTAAGGTCACAGTCTATTTGTGATCCCAGACCTCAAACCACTTTGTAGGTATATAACGTATTGTTGTTAATTTGATAGTGTGAAGGGACATTGTTTTTACCAAAGGGAATGATGGTGCATTTCTTTGCATTCAGTTTGAGGCTGTGACTAAGACACCAGTTGTTAGACTGCATAAGATCTTCCTGAAGTATACTGATATCATTTGGGGATTCACTAATTGCACCCAGTTTGCAGTCATCTGCAAAGTCAGTCAGCCACAGCCCCTTAGTTTTGGCCTGCACTTCTGAGAAGTATATACCAGACGGTAGGGGGCCCAGCACTGACTCTTGTGGCACCTCACTGGTGACAGGTCTGCTGGTTGATATGGAGTCCCGCACTTTGATAGTGTGTGACCGGTTTGTGAGCCAGTTGGCAACCCATGTTACAATAAAGGGGCTTACATTCAGTTTGCTAAGTTTATCAGTAATGCCTGAGTGTGGGATTGTGTCAAAGGTCTTTGCCAAGTAAAGGTATGCTGTGTGCACAGATTTGCCCTCATTAATGGCCCTAATCACATTTTTGAAGAAACCCATCAGGCTTAACAGGCAGGATCTGCCCTTCATGAAGCCAAATTGGATCAGATCCAGGGTTTGTAGGTCACCTATGTCTTTATTTATGAGGTCCATGATGATACATTCCATGGCTTTACTAGTTTGTTTAGAAGACAGTCTGGGATGCCATCTGGTCCCATAGAGGCTGTATTTTCTCCCTTAGATAAGGCTTAAATGACCTCCTCTTCAGATATGTAAGGTGGGGGGAGTTGGGGACAAGGTTTGTGATAAGTTTGAAGGGGATATGGTTGTGAAATTTTCGTGAAATCTGTCCGCTAGCAGGTTTGCTATCTCTGCGGGATCAGTGTGCGTGATACTGTTAGTCACTAGATCAGTAAATGCTTGGGTCCTACCTTTTAATCTACATACATAGCTGTAAAAGGCCTTATGGTTATCCTTGTCTGTGATTACTAAGTTTTTCTCAAAGTTACCCTTAGAAGATTTGACATGTTGTCTTATTTGCCTGATGAAGCTGAGAAGGATGCTTTTCCATTGTTGGGGCCTCGCCTTAGTTTTCTTAGACAGCAACTTTTGCATTTGTTGTAAAGTTTATTGATGCTGGATGATCCCTAGGGCAGCTTTTTTTTACTTGTGGATCTGGCTTTGATTCTCTCTGGAACAGACTGTTCCAAAATGTACCCATTGGCAGTAATGCTGGATACCATCTTTAAACCAGTACAAGACACCCATATGATTCGAGACTCATAAGATTTTTTGGGAAGGTTGAAACCTGACTGCAGGAACAAAGACATTGTCTTTTCAGCTGTCGATGTTATAGACTTATTTTCTTGTATCCCCCAGAATATAGGGTTAGATCTATTTTATGAGACATTAATACATTTTTAAGCAGGTAAAATCTCACCTTCAAACCAAATGTAGCTGTTCTCCAGTAATATTTCCATATATTCAATTAATAGCCTTATTTGCCCCTTTGTCAAAAAATAGACTTCTATTAATGCCTCATAAAATAAATAATAAAGGGATTTGTAACTAATGAAGAGGTTGCTCCTAGCAAACAACTTTATATTTCATTGTTTCATCTACAAATAAAGTGCCTGTTGCCCTTGAAGAATAAATTGCCTAAGTTACATTAAAACATTGATAAGCTAGTAATATTGCAATAGGGAATTGATGCAAACTGATAACAAGTTCATAGTTACTAGATAACTCATCCAGAGGAGGATATTCACAGGACTGCAGCATCCACTTCCTTTCCACTTCTTGTAAAGTACAACACAGTACAGTATCAGCCATCCATTTGCATACTGAGGGTGGAGAACCCACAGCCTTCTGCATCAAAACTAAGTATACTACCTGTTGTGCTACTAACAACACAAGCAGACTTGGCAGCACTAAACTTCTCTTCTCCTGAAGCTCTGAGCTCCTTGTAAAATCCTCACTCAGCTCCTTGAATCACAAGTGGTGGTATAGGTAGAGAATTCAGGCTCTTGTTTCTTGCACCTAAGGTACAGGGTTTGAGCCTGAGTAACACTAACCATGAGGTATACCTAACAGTGGCATACACACACACACACACACACACACACACACACACACACACACACACACACACACACACACACACACACATATATCAATCAAAATCCACCAGCAGGAGCAGCATATATCAATCAAAATCCAACAGCAGCATATATTAATCCCCCCAGCAGCAGTGTATATCAATTCCCCCAGCCAAGCAGCAGCAGCATATTTCAATCCCCCCAACTAAGTCAGCAGCAGCATATATCAATCCCCCAAGCAGCTGTGTATATCAATCAGCCAAGCCAGCGGCAGCATATATCAATTCCCCAAGCAGCTGTGTATATCAATCAGCCAAGCCAGCAGCAGCATATATCAATGTCCCCAGCCAAGCCAGCAGCAGTGTATATCAATCCCCCCAGCCAAACATCTCCCTAAGGTAATGAACAATCTCCTCTTAAGAGCTGTACTGGCAACAGACGTTTAAACTTTTGTGCCAATGGACGTTTAAAATGTTGCTCCTAGGATTGTGTTTGTGCTTACCATAAATTTGTGACACAGACATACCACGCATGGGTCCTACGGTCCACACCACCACAGAGTTTTGTTTTTTTGCTACCACTGGGGCACAAGACAAGATGGTCTTGTAAAAGTGGGGGGGGTGCTCCCTCTCCCTCACTCAATGGTTCTGTCACCCTTGAGTTTCAGTCGTAAAACAAACAGCTAACAAGCTACATTATATCTCCAACAGCTCACCTCAATTTTTTTTTTTTAATGTACATACACACATATTTATTCAACACTATACTTTCTTTTATTTATGCTTTTAACAAGAGCTTTTAATAAGTGTTTTTATATGTTATTTCTTGTATGTAATTTTTTATGTCATTTCTTTATATATTCATTGCACTTTTGACTTTTGACTTCTTAAACTGTTATATTTATGTATTCAGTACTTTTCTGCACAACTTTTATATGATAAATACTTAATGTTTTTAATTTATTTTTTAAATAAGATTTCCCTTTAAATAAGAAGGCTTCTTTAATTACTTACTTCACTTGATTCAATTATTTTATTATATAAATGGTATGTAAGTAAGTTCTGCCTATCACTGTTTCATTTTGAAGAAGTCTATGGTTTACTGTGGAGGAAAAACTACTTTTGAATTAAAGGCTTTATTCATTTTATTGCTCGTGGTTTTTTAGATTACTACTGATTAGGAACTTCATTTCTGGAGTTGGTTACTGCTTGTACTGGGTGGGATTTATCTTTTGGTTTTAGTTCTATCTTTTCTATGAAAGCAATAAAATGGTATGTTATTCAAAACTGAATTATCTGTAACGTATGTGTACAAGACCAAGACATGCTAATCACTGTAGCTATGCTGCATGTAAAGGCATGTTCCTATATGCAGTCCACATAGCAGATATGTTGAGTAGACCATGACAAGTGTCTTGAGCAACAATTAAAGATTCCTTTGGTGGCATCACAGTTACCAATGACTGAAGGAAAAAGTAAAATAATTCCAAAGATGCACTGATATTGACATAGACGTTCACTTACTGAAAAAAGATTGAATTAAAAGGTGATCTAATCAAAAATCATTAGTAAAGAAAGAAATTCAGTATTTGTTTTCTTAAAAAGAACTGCAATGTGTCCAAGGCTGTTCACATCTACAAAGTAGTAGCTCCCAATCAACTCTAAAGACAAATGTTTAAGAGGATACATGAATCTCATCTGGGAATAGTAAATTGCAAAGAAAGGACAACATATATCATGTAATGGCCAGGCATGTTTGCTTCAAACAGAGCAAGGAATACAGAGCTGTACCCTTTGCAACATATAATATAACAACAATACAAAAGAAAAAGGAAATATATTAACCAACATACTTGATATTTGTTGTGGTACTGGAGAGCATCTTTATCCATGGAACCAAGTGGATTCTGACTGGTTTAATTTCAGATAAGCCCCATATGTCATATGTATAGATTATTATTCCCTCCACTCTGTAATATTCAGAATGGCAGACACAATTATATGTTCTCATGACATGAAATGTCTGATGACAGTAGCGAGAAGCACAAGTCAGAATTCAGAAGGTTTGTGCATGAGTGAGAGTTCAAGCTTGGCATGATGATATACAGGGACAGAAGGAGAGGACATACCAAACAAAGAAAAAAAATTCACGAGAAAGAGCAGTAGCAACAGCTATGAGGATTCTCACCATGCAGTTTGGAATGTAGGAATACTGTATTGTGCGAACCCGGCCACTCAATGAATCGGCTGTTAATTGGCAGAAGAGTGAAATGCCAATTTTCTACTTCATGCCCATTATTGATACCTGAAGGCCAATATTAAAGTAAATGCTACAGAAGAATCAGGAGAGCCAGAAATACTAACATAATTTGTAGAATATCTCCTATAAATGCAAGTTGGATGCAGAGCAAAAAAGTACACAAGTTATGGGAAAGTTTGCAGACTGAAGGTGAATTAGATAGTTATGCAGTCAAACTAAGATCATGTGTTGTTGTTGAGCAGGATAGAAAGCTGTATACAAGGAATCAAAGACACTTGCATAACACAAACAACTCTGGAGCAGGCTCCCTGTCCATATAAAACAAAGTTCATCCCTGCCTTATTCAAGCAAAACTTGGATCTATAAATGGGCAACAAAAAACTTACCCCAGGACAGAAAATTTACCCCAGGACTGCACCCTACTCCTAAATGCTTTATCCAGTAGATGGCTTCCCTCAAATTTTATATGGCATGATCCCAGTTATTCTCATTAAGGGTATTATATAATTATCGACCATGAGATAGTTTAGGCTAATTTATTTCAAGCACACAAAGAGAAATTGGTTAGGCTTAAACAGGCCCACAAGGGCAGCTGGCCTAGTACTTTCCTATGGATGTTTGAACCTATAAACACACCAAGTTCCAGGAAGGTAAGCAACCAAAAGTGTCACAACCAATATTATGATAAAAAATAGGGACTGTGAAAACTGTCATAGTCAATGGATGCAAAAAGAAACTTCTCATATTATGTCTTCAAGTATAGTTGTAATAATGCAAAAACTGTTCTAAAAGAAAACAGTGACGGGATACAGTTTCTCTGGAACAAACTCCTAATCCACATAAAACAAAGTTTATCCCTGTCCATATTCAAGTACAACTTGGAACTATGGATGGGAAACAAAAAATGTACTTCAGGATTTCCCCCTGAACTACTAATTGGTAGAGGCAGCTGCTAAATGCTTTACCCCATGCATTGGTCCCCTTATGTTATCTATAGTATGATCTCAGTTATTTTTATTAGGGATATTATGCTATTACTGACCACGAGATGGGCAAGGCCAGTCTCTGACCACAAAGGTAGGTTAATTTGAGCAAAAAAGAGAAATTAGTTTGGCCTGAAATAACCCATAAAAACAGCTAACCTAGTACTTAGCTATGAACCTATAAACGAAAGATTTGCTATCCACTATAAACACTTATGTTACATACTCTAAATATAGAAGACCACTAGGGAAAAAAAGACAGATATATTGAATATATAAGAGTGATCAAGAGGACTGAATGTCAAATTCATTAAAATATCTTTTTCTGAATATGTTCAAAAATATTATATTAATAGAAATAACTCAGTGGATTTTGGATGCAGAGGAGACCAATGCATAAATGGCTATATGGACTTAGTTTTTACTATTTCTGGAACTGAAAGTGGGCAAAGCGAGCATAATGTGTTGAATAAAGGACTTTCATTAGTACCTGCATGTGTTATAAATAAATATCAGTTAATTATTGGACTAAAACATTTAGCAGACAACTAAATCTCCTGTTTTAATTTAAGGATAAACCTTGTCATATTGTTGCAACATTTAATCCTGTTTGCTTTAAATACCATATGTTTGAGTTTGTCCCTCCATCCCATCCTGTAGTAAGAGCATTTAAGAATGGTTTTATGAGAGAGGTATATTGCAATACTAGATATAACCTTAATCCTTCTAAACAATTAGCACTTCACAATTTGCAACTCAGGAACAATCTGATTATTTGTCAGGCAGATAAAGGGATGCTCTGGTAATCTGGCATAAGGATAAACACAAACAAGTGGTGTTACAACACTTGTCTAACTCTAGTATTATTTTATTTATTTTGCTTTTGTTTATTTATTTTGTTTATATTTCTTCCCCACATCCTTCTTTCATTATTACTAGCCTGGCCCTAGTGCCCCATCTGCACCATGTCAACCAGCTCCATTTTGTTTCCCCCCAGACTTATTCCAGTAATCTGCTGGGGCCAGTCATGGGTCACAGGTAATGGGTCTCAGCACATCTGTGCTTCCATCCGGGGTGGACTTATTGGCCTACCCTGTATCCCCCCTCAGGTATAGCCAAGAAGGGGAATGCAATGTGGGGATCTGCAGCATATTGCCCCACCTCTGCAGCAGCTCAGCCAGCCCCACTGCCCCCTCTGAACATGCCTTTTCTGCTGACGTTCTCAGTCTCCACTAGGGATTGTTGTCTAGAGATGCCCATTCACCACCCTCCCCCCAGAATGAGTGCACACATCTCTCCCTGCCATCCCATTAGTTGCCCGAGATGCTAATTGAACCCGGGTCACCTGGGTCATAGTCAGGACTTTATTCCTCTACTACATCATAGCAGCTTCCTTTTGTTTATTTTGCTTTTGTTTACCAAGTTTGTCCAACTGGATTTTGATAAAATCCCCTTTTCTATGAAAACCTATGGAGAAAAGCTCCAAGATATTACAAAAACTTTGAAAGAGACAGTCAGTAATATACATGAAAATGCATTAAATAATATACATTAAAAATTTCACATACAGTTGCTAATTAGACTACACTCAAATGAAGGAGAGGTAGATATTACAGTATAAAATATATTTATGCATAACTAGATGTTGAACATTAAGATTTTGAAGAGATGCATTAGTGAGTTTGTCAGGGAGATAATAGATAAATTCATTAATGTTTAGAAATTCAGAGAAATGGAATTGAGGGATAGCTATTATTTTAACCTTAATTATCACCTCCTTATCAGAATGAGATTGAAGAATCTCTTCAATATTGGGTTGATTCTGAAGTTAGTTCTCATTTACTTCCCTCTGAACTACAATCATTACATCCAAAACCCCAGTCTCTTCATATCTTGCCCCAAATTCATCAGTCTTTGGTGAATCCCTAGGGTCATCCTATTACGGCAGTCATTGGTTCCATGACTGAACTGATTTCTGATTTTGGCCAAATGCCTCAGCCCCCATTTAGATGTGGTTTATTCCAGGATGCAGGATACTACAAAATTTTTGAAGCTTATAAATGATATTCATCTTGACAGTGATGTGTTTTTATGCACTCTTGATGTTCAGTCCTTATACGCCAATATTTCTCATGATTTAGGATTACTGGCAGTCAAATACTGTCTGGATCAAAAGAACATATATTCTTTTGAATATAATGATTTTGGTTTGCAATTAGCTGTATTCTACTTTCAGGGCACATGCTACTTACAACTGAAGGGTACTGCTATGAGGGCAACATTTGTCCCTGTTTATGCAGACTTCTTTAAGGGTTATTTTGAACATCAGTTTATTTATATACCACATTTAGTTTCTAGCTCGTATTTATTAAGTGGTACCACTAATTGGATGATATTTGGATGCTTTGGTCGGTCATGGATGAGGGAACTTTTTTCAGAAATCTTTACATATAGAAATCATATTAATTTTTGTCTTCATTTTACTACACATGCTGAATGGTTTACTATTAATGTCACTGTGACAAGGTTGACTGATGGTACTATAGCTATCTCTATCTACAGGAACATTTTTCTAAAACTCATTTTCTTGCAGCTTCCAGTTGCCATCCCTCACATGTGGTGAGAAATATACCAAAGTCCCAGTTCATGCAAATAAGGCATATATATTCTAGGAATAAAAATTGCAATAATTTTCACATGATCTGTTACACAGGGGATATATTTTTTTTAATTTAAAAAATAACCAAACTAGAGGTTGTCAGCATGAGTAGACAAAATGTATCCACTTATAAAAATAAATCTGATTCAGACCATTGGATTTCATCACAGCCTCACTTTGTAACTACATATGGTAGAAATACATACATAAATAGCAACTGAAAGAACCTAGAAGCCATGTGCAAAGAGTATTTAGAAAAACATGTATGAATGACTTTAATACATTTATTTTTGATGATAACCCTAGATCAACCAAATTGTTGGCTCAACATCTGAGAAAATAAAAGGTTGAAAGGATGATAAAATTTGGAATTATGAGAATGACAGGGTAGACGTGTACCCAGGAAGTTTATGAATATGTTGGTGAATTATTACAGTACACCGTGTAAACAACATGTAGAGGCTGAATGTAACACACTAAATGGTAACATTTTTTTCAGACAATTACAACCTCCTCAGTTAGCAAAAGTAGAAAAAGAGGTATTAACATGAAAAAGTATTCCAGAATACATGGAAAATCCCTGTTATTGATAGAATTATAAAAGAAGTGTAGAAAAAGACAAAGCAGGAAATAAGAAACGTCTGGCTAATGCCTTTACCAATATTTGCTGGACAGGGACATGTCTTTAACTCAGCAAGAAACAGCAGTGATAGTTATACCAACAGAGGGGAAGATCCCCTTAATCCAAGGTCATACAGACTTAGTGCAACTGTGAATCATGATTATAAAGTATTTATGACAATGATGGCAAAAAAATAACAAGCATATTGCTAAGAATCATATACCTAGATCAGTATGGCTTATATAAGGGAGGCAAATATTTGACAACATTATCAGAACCCTTTATTTATTTGTATTTATTTTATTTTGCTTTTGTTTACCAGGAAAGTCTGTCTGGGCAGCAGGTTTGCCCCTTTTCAGCAGATGCCTGGGGAGAAAATCTCTGAGCAAACATAATAAAATTCAGTTACATATGAGAATAAGTACAAGTATATCAAAAAAGTTACATTATTATGAGAAAAAGAAAACATATATGTAATGGAAAAATAAAACATGTCAAAGAAACATTTCAAAGTCAGCATTTTCTTCAGAGAGTTAAAATGGGTCATATAAAACAGCCCTAATTCAACATTTTTGTCTGAGAGTTATAGATATAAGCAAGCAGGATTTTCTTCTAGGAGTTAGTAATATAAGTAAGCCGGAATCTGAGACATTGCTTGAAATTAAACCATGAGGATAGACAATGTTCTATAAGGAACTGAAACTTGGTATAATAGGAGACATGACAAAGTATAATCTGACCTGCTAAAGAAGAAGCAAACGTAAAGGCTGGCAGATCTGCAAGGGTATATGTACAAGAGGAAACGTGGAGTGGCAGATTTATTTGAAGTGTGATAGTGTGAAGGGATCAAGAGATTAAGTAAGGCAGAAAAAATCAGATAAAAGGTGAGACAGAAGAATGGAGAGTTTCATAGCACTAAGGCTTAAAAATAATAGAGTAAAAACAATGGTGGCTTTGGGGAGTTAACATATGTTGACAATAACCTTACTCTTGACCATTACATGTCTATTGTGAGAAAAATTATTCTGCATTGCATAACTTAGAAGTAAGGGCATGTGTCCAAGGAGGTCATAGTTTCACTGTACTCATCTCTTATAAGACCAGTTATAAAGTGCAATACACCCTTCAGCATGTGTCTGACTAGGCACTTGCAACAGCTTGAGAGACCACAGAGGTTCCTCACAAAAAGAACAAGTTCTGTGCAGACCATCTCAAAGCCCTATCCTGTACTCCTACAAACTAATATGCAGTGATCTATGACCAGATTTAGATATCTCTTGAGCATAGGGAGTATTTAGATGGGTAAAGGTGGGAGATATATATATTTTTAATTGGCAGTTGCCTGTTTTTTTTAGATAAGATTATGGCTGTGAAAAGCAGCGGTGGTGAGAGAGTTCAGTGCACTTGAGTTGTTTTTGAGACAGACAGTGATGACTTTTACATTAATGGTTTGCTGCAAATTTAGTTACCTTGTTGTTGTACTCTTCTAATTTATTTATTTGTGTGACTTCTACATTAACTAGAATCAGAGAGGCATAAAGGAGAGTAGGGAGCAGGTAGGTGGTGACAATATTTTTTTATCTCTGAGTCAGTGAGGAAATGCTTAGCTGTGTACAAGTACTTATTATTTTGAACTTTTTAAGAGATTTTTTTCTTGTATGTGTTGGTCATATTTAAGTTGATTGGCCATAGTAACACCAAGTAGCTTGGTATGGGTGACTTTTTGAATGGTGAAGTTGGCTGAGGTTATGTTACACAAGGCATTCTGATGTGAAAGGTATGCTAGAGTAAACAGTATTAGTTTGCTCTTTTATGGATTGAAAATAGGTTGAGTGTTTGGAAACCAGTTTTCTATGCCTGAGAAGGACTCTTGCATTTGTTGTTGGACATTGGTTAGGTTATTGATCAGTAGATGAGAGTAGAACCATCTGCGCATTGGATAATAGTAGCTAATTTCATGGAAGCATGCAGGTCATTTATGAAGATATTAAAGAGAACCATCTCTGTGGGGTGCCTATGAATGTAGGTAAGAAGGGAAAAAAGATGGATTTCCATTTTACTGGCTGCTGTCTATTCATAGCTTCATAGGTAAGTACTAGGCTAGATGCCCTTGTAGCCCATTTTAAGCCCAGCCAGTTTCCATTTTTGTGCTTAAAATAACCTGTCCCATTTGGTTATGTATTGATATTACCCATCCCATGGTTGACAATTGCATATTATCCCTAATGAGAATAACTGAGATTATAACATAGATAATTTGAAGGGACCACTGCAAGGAATAAAGCATTTAGGAGCTGCATCTGACCATTAGTAATACAGAAGGCAGTCCTGGGGTAAATTTTCTGTTTCACATACATAGATCTAAGTTGATCTTGAATACGGACAGGGATAAACTTTATTTGATGTGGATGAGGAGTTTGTTCCAGGGCAGTGGTATTCTTGGTAAGTTATACCTCTCCCTCCAAACTGTTCTGTTGATGTTGCAGAAGAGGTTTAAATCAATAGACTATTTCTGATGCCATATGACTTGCCGATGTGCAGTAAATGCATCAGTAATGGGTTGGAGGATGCCTTGTATGCCAGATACAGGTCACCTCTTAGCAGGCTGTAGGATACTGAGTATAGTGACAGGCTTTGAGTCAGTCTGTGTAGCACATGTTGGTTAGGCCTTATATCCTTTTAGTAAGGTACCTCTATGGGCATTCCACTTGTTGCATGTGTCTGGACAGATACATGCCAAAGGGTGGGTGAGAAAATGGGGGACAATGACATCCCTAGATCTAGGCACAATCCCTTTGTTTATAAGCTCTGCAATATAGAAGGACTTTTTTACAACAATCAACACATATTAGTCTAAAGTTAGGTCACTATCCACATAAGTTCCCAAATCCTGAAAAAACTGAGTCAAATCTTAGGGGCATATTGTCAGTGTGGTACTTTTCTGGGGTAGATGACTTCTCAGAGGATACAACAATGTATTTTTTGGCATTTAGTTGCATTCCATGATTTTGGCACCAGTTATTTATAGTAGAGACAAATGTTGGCAGGATGGCTAAGTCATGTGGGGATTCAGTGACTACTGCTAGCTTGCAGTAATCTTAGTCAGCCAGAGCCCTTTGGTATTGGCTTTTACTTCAGAAAAAGTAAATGCCAAACAGGAGAGATCCCAGCACAGGACCTTGGGTTTCTCCATTGGTGACTGGTCTATTTGTGGAGGTAACTTCCCCTATTTTGATTATCTGCATTCTGTCTGTGAGCAAGCTGGCAATCCAGTGGGTGACATAGGAGTTTATTCACAGTTTATTTAGCTCGTGTGCTATGCCTTAGTGGGAAATTGTATCAAAAGCTTTGGCCAGATGTAGGCATGCTATGTGTACCATTTTGCCTTCATCCATTGCTTTGGTGACCTTTTCAAAAAATCCACCAGGTTGAGTACACATGACCTGCCCTTGATAAATCCAAATTGAGATGGGTCAAGTATTTGGAGGTTCCCTATGTCCTGATTGATTATTAATTCCATGATAAGTCATTTTGTGGCTTTGCATATGTGGCTGGTCAGATGTATGAGTCTGCAATTGTCTTGTTCTAAGGAAGGTCTTCCTTTATGCAGGCTAATGACTGTAGCTGTTCTACATATGCTTGGTAACAAACCTGCATGGAGGCTGAGATTGAACAGTGTGGCTAAATCATGTTTCATACTATTTAAGATGCATCCAGGTGTATTGTCAGGACCTATTTATGGTATTTTTAGCTTTTGATAGTACTTTTGGGACTTGGCTTTGTGTGATAGCTGGAGGAAGCCAGTTTCCAGTAAATGCTGAGGGACTTACAGAGGGGAGAGATGGGTAAACTTAGAGCTATATTTCTTAGCCAGTAGGTTCACTATATCATCAGCCTCAATGTAGGTAACATTGTTTGCAATCAGGTTAGCACATTAGTGAATTGTGTTTTTGAGATTATTAACTTAACTAAAAAATGCCTTGCAATTGTCTTTGTCTTCAGTAGTTATTTTAGCCTCCAAGTTGGTTTTGGTGGATTTTATTACACTTTGAATTCTTTGTTTATTTCAGCAACAAGGGCTCTAACATTCTGGGAATTATTCTTCTTAGTTTTGGTCAAAATTCTTTTCCTTTTATTATAAAGCTTGTTGATATTGTGGTTCTACCATGAGGGTTTGCTTCGGAGGTTTGCCCTGCACTTGTTCCTATAGAGTATAGCTGCACCTATCCAGCTGTTTGCATGCAGGTATAGTGTGGTGGTGTACATTTATGCATATTAAGTGGAGGTTTGGTGGGGATTTGAAGCTTGCCAATGTATAGCTTAGGAGCTGGTAATTTGTCTTAAAGAAATTTCTAAAGGTACCTTGGGTGGAAGGGCTCTCTGGTTTCAGTTTTATTTCAAAGAAGACTGCTTTATGGTCAGACATAACAAGTGAAGAACATATGCAATGGGCGGTGCTATATTAGTAAGATGCTCCTATATTCGTAAGGATAAGTTCCAAGATGTTATTCCTCCTAGTGGGACTAATTATTCCAGAGCATTTGTATTGACAAAGTCCAGGAATTTCTGTGCTCTTGCATTAGTGGTGGTATAGGTTTCTCAGTCTATAGCTGGATAGTTTAGATCCCCTAGGAAACTGGTACATGGTTTAATACTGAACAATTCTAGTTCTGTAGATACATACTGTGGCTTTTCTTTGTCATAGAAGGAGTTCTATAGTTAGATAATATATGGTAAGGGACCTTTCTGATGTTTATTTGGAAATGAAGAAGCCCTAGTGCATCATTCTGCTTTACCAGCCTTGATGTGAGTCTCCTCAGGATGTAGTTTGAGACATCTATAAATTTTCCCCCTCCTGTGCAGTAGCTGGTCTAAACATGTGGAAGGCATTCCTATTCAATGGGTAACTGCAAAACTACTGTAGGGATGGGTAGCGGAGACTGTATGTGGAAAGTTTGTGTTTCAACTTTTAGTGAGAAATAGTATCAAAGTCATTGGAGATATCAAAGAAGAGTGATAATACATGTTTCCCTGTATTTCTGTGGAGATTAATGTTATTGATAAAGATAAGCAGGACAGTTCTGCTGTGTTGTGGATGGAAGCCATATTGAATTGGTGAAAGTAGGTAGTTTTCATTGAGATGTGATAGCGGATATATTTTTCAATGATTTTTGGACAAAAAGGATAAGATTGGGATTGGTTTGCATTGAGAGATGTCTCTTAATTGCCTTCTTTTTTTGTTTTCTGAAAGAGTTGAAACCCTGTGAAGCTATCAATCAAGACAATAGAGCTACCCTTATAGTTCAGAAAGATGCACTGGACAAATTAGCATAATACAATAACCTTAGAAGGTTTGGATGCTGAGAAAGTATTTGACAGAGTGAGTTGGGAATTTATAAAGAGATCCCTTGAGGTGCTCAAGCTGGGGTGAATGAAGTATGGTTGTGAGCTATGCGAAATGTTTAGCCTTACAAGCGGAACCAGCAGGGCTGTCCACCTTCATCATTATTCTTTGCTTTATATAGCCAGGGAAACAGACAATCAAACGTGGTTGGATATAAATGGAGAACTATTACTGAGAAAACATAAATATTTTATGTTACAGATAATACAATATTGTAAGTTACCAATCTAGAGCATGATATAAAGGTTTTAAGCAAAACTTTATGTTAAAGGAAATTAGAAACTGTAAAACCAGAATAATACCAGTACCTCATTTAGAGAGAGAGAGAGAGAGAGAGAGAGGGAGAAATAAGAAAGACTCATTGGGGAAGAAATAAAATGAAACTTTGGGAGCAGAAGATAAAAAAAAAAAATGATGAGTTAATTCAATGGGATGAAGCTAGGCACATTTCTGAGTTACTGAACTCAGGTCACCTTGTATATATGGTACTAATATGAGATTTCAAGGCTGATATACCAAGGTTGGAAAGTAACATTTTTAAACCACAATTAGTAGATTTTATAAAGTAGACCAAAACAGAAATAGCAGACTGGAAAAGAATAACAAGTAGAGCAGATAAGGCAATATTAGATATGAGAAGACAGTACAGTACAAAGGTAAAAGTAGCATAGTGTGCTCAATTTTAAAAAAGTGCAGGTGACCAGTGGCAGAAAATATGTCTTAATCCTAAATATACAGCTAAATCAAGAACATTTAGAGTTTTTGCATGGAAATGTTTGCACAAATACTTCTATACTTATAAGTGACTTGAAAAAAAAAAATGTTCCTCTAGACAAGATGCGTATGTTGTAGAAGTGGTGGTTTACAAAGAGGCTGTTAGGATATATTCTTGGAATGCAAGGAGTTGTTTCAGTACAAAACTGAATTGAATAATATGCTCAGTCTTTTTTTTAATAATATGCTATGCCTTATATTTGGAAGAGAAGTTAACATCAGTAGAGAGATGAATCTTAAGTTGGTGTATAATAACATGTTCTAAAGAAGTGAAAGAGTTGCTGTCTTTAGTATTGATAGTGGCTAAGAACACTATAACTGTGTAATGGAAAACAAAGATAAACCATCAATAAGGAGGAGAAAAAAATGATTACACAAGTTAAAAATATTTAACTGAAAACTCTTAGAGATCAGAAACATATCATATATTAAAAAATAGGCTGTGTAGGATGCTGTATGAGAATTTGAATTTGACCATGAAGACAAATCAATTCTCTATCTATGTAATAATTTTGACTTCGATATGGGGTGAAAAGTTACCCCATATTTGAAACTACTTCATAAAGTGAGAAGTCATTGCTACAGTTGTTAAGAGTTGTAGTGTAATGGAAATGAAATAATATGGTCATTAATTAATTCCTAATCTCTAATTGGGTTATAAATAATTAAGCTGTGTGTTTATCTGTTTTTGTTTTATGAGCAGTGTTAAGTTAAACATAGGATCAAGACTGAATAGAATAGGTGCTTGTTATACTTTGATTTGCACACCCAGCAATGGCAAGTTATTGATAACTGAATATAAGCACTGACTAGCTGACCTGAGGCTGTTTTATGAGTATTGTGTAAAAATATAATTGTAAAATGGTTTTATCAGTAATCAGTGCAAAAATAATAAGTGTAGCATGCATGGGGACCACTAAGTATGTTACAACGAAGAAAGCTGCATCACGCAAAAAGGGGCCAAGTGAACTAAGCAGTTCTCAAATCTAGAAGCAACAAAGAGGCACTGCCCTTCCAATTTTTTTATGTGTGTGTGTGTGTGCGTCTGTGTGCGTGTGTGTGTGTGTGCGTGTGTGTGTGTGTGAGAGAGAGTTTGTTGTAGCCTCTGAAATCTTAAGCTCCTATGCAGACAAGCTTCCGGTAGTAATCATAGTTTATGACCATATACTTACACCTTTCCATCTTGATTCTAGAAGAAAAATCACCAGCTTTATCTTCGGCTCTTTACTGGTTGATCAGTTTCCAGTAGTTTCCCTATTACATGTATGAACAAAGACTGTGCATATGTCCAACATTACGTCCTTCACTGAGTTCCTAAATGTTTTGATTTTACATTCCATCTTTCACCAGTTTCCAGCATACTTTGATCTGTACTATCCTTTTTTAATTTTACATAGGCTATTTGCTAGGCTCTACCCTGGTCACATGACCTCTGAAGTCAGTAATCATTGTGGATATTTTCTTGAGCTTGCTTTAAAATTTTATTTTCATCAGAAATAAAGATGTCAAAATAAAAGCACAGACAGCACAAGACAATATAATTTAATACTACAGTTTGATCTTCTCAAAAAGTATGCATAATCAAGCACACATTACATCCTATTCTAGCCATGAAACTTTTTTATCTTATTTTTTATGTCATACCAAAACCAATGTGACTTTCCCCCCATTTACTGTGTAGAAGGTTGAAAGAAATAAGCAAATCTCTTTCATATTTCTAGAAACATTAAAACAATTATACTGAAAAACACATTTTAATTTTATGTTATCCATTTTGTTAACTATGTAAGTGAACTGCTCTTTCTTGGACACTTTTACATATGACTCTGGGCTCAAACTCAAAGGCAAGACTAAATATGATACAGTGCACAGCAGATAGAGTTGTTGCCTTACAGTAAAAGTTTCACCAGTTCGATTCTTGACTGGGGTGACTTCTGTGTGGAATCTACATGCCCTCCCTGTGTTTGCATGGGTTTTCTCTGGGTGCTCCGTTTTCCTCCCACATTCTAAAGATATGCAGTAGGTGGATTGGATACTTTAAACTGGTCATAGGTTTGAGTGTGCATGCAATTGTGTGGTGTGGAAGAACTACCGCAGCAAGGCTAGACAGCCTTGATTGTCAGTGTAGAAGTGACACCCTGACACCTGTGTAGAAATGGGGAAAAGGAGTTGTGGATATATATAGTCACATAGGGTCTTGTTAGTATAGCTGATCAGCCAGCATATTTTTGTGTGCTAGAACAAAGTTGGAGTACCCAGAGAAATCCTGTGCAACCATGGGGAGGCAATGCACAACTTCACACAGACAGTGCCCGAGATCATGACTGAATGCTGCATACCAGAGAAGCAAGGAAGAACATCTTAATAATTAGCCACCATTCTGCTCGTCTTTAGGAAACTAGCAATAGTGTACTGTGTCACATAGACTTTTTTATGGGAAATGGCTTAATGCAATTTTTTTAGAGCATATGCAAATAGCTTAATAGGTTCATTTCTATATGGATGAATAATATTACTTTTTTGGACACAACTTGCATCCAACTGACAGGTAGCATTTACATTACAAGCTTCACTGATGTTTTGATGAGAAAAGAAAAATCTCTCAATTACTTAACATTGTTATCATCTGATATTTAATTTAAAGCAATTGTTACATTTTCCTTAGAAAAAATATGTCAGATATAGTTTACGGCATAACTCTACAACAGTGTATTGTCATTATATGATATTGAGGTACCACAAAGGTATGAATTTCAAAACAAGGTTCACACATTCTCTAATGTGGAAAGTTTAAAACCTAAACAATTTACTGCATTGTCTTGTAAAACATGCTCACTAATTTCATTGTTAACACACTTAGATAGTAAAAAGTCAGCACAAGTAATTACATTTGGAAAATAAATGCTCTTTTTTATTGTTATTGCCTGTGCCTTGTCCTTTTATTTGGGCCACCAAAACCTCCTCACTTCTGGTATGCAGACTGCCACTTAATTTTCTCTATAGATATAAAAGTCCTGCCTTGATTGTTGATGCCCTCTTTGTCTATGGTATTTCGTGTTGATCCTTCATTAATGTATTCAAGTAAAGTAAAGAAGCTGGTAAAAAATTATGGTAATCGACCATTAGTATTACCAGAACTCTGATGCAGATCATGTGATCTTCTTTCATGCCTCTAACTGGTTGAATAGCACAGTAAAAGGTTTACTGGGAATTGCAGTCTTTTATGTCTCACTCATTAGTAACCTGAATTTTAATTGTTTTCACTTTCTCATTTTTACATAGATTTAATATATTTTGAAACAACCGATTAATTTTTGAAACACTGATAAATTGATTTTACTTCAGCTTCTAATTTATTTTGTTTACTTTTTCTAGTTCACCTAGAATCTGTACCAGTTCCTAGCTGCAGTGATGTGCAGCAGTTATCAACCTAGCCGCAAAGCTTTACCCATTTTTTTCTCTTCTAAATTACAAGCAACTGTATTCCAAAAAAATAAAGCCCCTTGGAGAAATATTCAACTCTAATTATTTTCATTGTCAGCATATTTAAGAACACCATTGCTTCTGATGTCAATAATGTTTCAGTTTGTGAATGATATTTTTTGAAGTTAGTTTGCTAATTCCCGCAGGCATCCATGAAACAAACTTATCACTCTACCTAACATTCCTTGTATTTTTAGATTGCAACATAAAATGTTTCCACTTTACTCCCTCTTCAGCTGTAAAGTTCATGTCAGACAAACATTTTATCCATGTATCTTTGCAAGCTAGGTAATCCTTCAGCCTAAAGTAGACCTGGTGAATCTTTACTCATAAAGCCAATAGGACTGTTGAAGGACAAAATGACAAGAAATAAACTGCAACTGAAATAGAAATAAATAAATCACAGTGCCAAATAATAGCTCTAGGTAATGTTTATTCCTCTGGTCTCTCGACTTCTGCATCCAAGGAAGATAAAAACGGAAGAAAAGAAGACATACATAGTAGTAGTAGTGCAACAAACCATTCGCAAAATAACTAAAAGACACCAATAAGAAATAAAATCTATCAATCAGTTAATTAAAACTCTCAAAGTACATTCCAAATTAAGTCCAAAAGGAGATACTCTGCCAGAAATAGGTTTCAAAACAGTCACTTATGAAAAATCAGAATGACCATTATAGTTTGTAGCAAAATGTGATGCTATTGGCCTATCTATATTGTTATTTAAATAGCTTTTAAATGCTCCTATACCCACATTTCAGCCTACAAAGGAAAACAAAATTGCCTTTCAGTCAATGCATGGCTATGTTTTAGCTGAAATTAAAGTATTTTGCAAATACAGCATAATCATAATTTTTGTGTCAAGGGAAGGGAGACAGGAAAGGGGCATGGAAACAGTTTCTACAATCAGAAAAAGTGCCCTGTGATAAATTGAAAGAAAATGAGCAAGAAGCAAACATGAAACAAAACATTATCATAAGAAGCCTTAGTCCAAAACAAAACCGAAATAATTATAAATGTAGCAGTTTAAGGGCCAATAGAGCTAAACAAAAGGGAGGAGAAATGCTATGCCAAAAGAGACAGGAACAGATAATATGTCTGATATTCCTGCAGTACAAAGATTCAAACCAACTTGTTCAGACATCAGAGGACATTCAAGGTATACAAAAACAGGATACATTAAAAATACTGACTAATTTAAAATACTGAATATAAAAATATTGAAAATGGCATTTTCTCTTTCTCCACTGTTCTGAAATCACAGAATTAGCATTTAAAATGTGTCAGGGGTGTAGGGGCGGCAGCCCCCCACATCAGAGGTGTAGGAGGGCTTGCTCCTGAGCATTGAATAGGTTTCAATATTTTGGTTTTCAGCATTCTTATATTCGGTATTTTGAGTTTTTCAACAAAATGAATGTATTCCATAAAACACCATTTCCAAATATCATATCTTGGCAAAGAAAAATAATTAGACTTTACAGATTCTTTTTGGGCTATTGCCAGATTATATTATAAAAGTAAGCCTTTTTTCCCCCATTTGGGCTATTTCTGAACTGCTTGAAGCACATTTTTAATTTTTTATTGATCATTTTAATATATCAAGAGAAAAAATCAAAACAGCAGGTAAACAAATGCAGTTCTTGAAAATATACTCACCAATTACTTATCAGGATCATAAACTTGTGCATCATATCACAACAGAAACTTACATTAGCAGCATTGCATATTCTTTATCCAATGTAAGTACAGAATCCCATATATAAATATATATAAACAAGTCCCATCCCTTTCTTAAGGAATGGCCACCATACAGTCATCATCATCATCAACCCCTTTTTCTGATTTTCTATATGAAGTTGGGCCGTCATGTTGTCACCATCTCTCTCTTGATTCAGTGTCACACTTCTGACTTCTTCAACACTTATGCCTGACTGTCACAGATCTTCTTTCACATAATCCATCCATCTCTTTGTTGGATGTCGTCATTTCCTCTTGCCTTCTTCCTGTCTCTTCCAAATCTTCTTCACCATGTTGTCTTCTGCTTTTCTGCACATGTGCATGAACCACTGTAATATGTTCTCTTTGACCTTTTCTACAGTTGGAGCTACTTTGGCTTCTTCTCTTATGTCCTCATTTCTTCATCTGTCCGACAGTGTGCATCCTACCACCCATTTCAGGCACTTCATTTCCATCACCTCTAGCTTTCTCATCTGTTCTACCACGACTGTTCAGTTTTCTATACCATTCAGTGGTGGTTGTACCACTGTTTTGTACACCCTACTTTTCAGCTTTGTCATTAGACTGCGGTGGTGGTGCTGCAGTAGCGTAGTCGACTCACAGTTAGACATTGCCCGTTCGATTCTCAGTTAGAGCATCTTCTGTGTGGCGACATGCATGAATGGGTGTTCCTTCATTGAAGGTTGCACGTTAGGCCCAGCAAGCCAGCACGTAAAACTCTACTGCCAATCATTAGCGGACCAGAGTTCCGCTGTGGCGACCCCTAAGCGGGAAAAGCCAAAAGACACAAACAAACTTTTCAGCTTTGTCATTCTTCTATCATGCACTACACCTGGCACTCTGTGCCAGTTGACTGCAGCCCCTGTTCCACTGTCTTCCCTTCTAACTCATTTCTCAGCTTGTTCTGATTTCCCCAATTTACTGCTGTTACCACTGTTTTATCTGTACATAGTTTCTTCCCATGTGCCTTCAGTTTTGCATTTCATTCCCCTGTCCTTTGATGAAGTTCTTGCTCACAGTCTGCCTGCAATGCCACATCATCTGCATACAGCAAGTTTGTTGACCTGTCCCCTCTGACCTGTTTGTTAATGTATTCCATCACCAGTATGAACAACAGTAGAGTCAGAGCTGAACCCTGATGCACACCCAGTCTCACTGGAAAGCCATCTGTGAGACCAAATACTGTTCATACTTGAGTCATTGCATTCTAGTACATAGCCTGCACTAATTCTACCAATGTTTCTGGGACAATTACATACATATATATATATTTTTTGTGTGTGTGTGTGTGTATGTGTGTGTGAATGGACCTGTAGAGAATGCCTCATATGCCAGCTATGTTTGCTGTTTCTGACAGCCTTTGCAGCCCTGATAGTTTGACACTGGGCAGGTAGGTCTCCATATAGTTAGCACATGTCTGAAACTGTGCTGTAAGAAACTTGTAACTTCTTGTTGGATGACGCGTTTTCTGCATATTCGTCCTCTGGCTCAGTTGTATTAGAAAGCTCCAATAGGATTTGTGTTCTACCATGTTAACAAATGAAAATAAATAAATGAGATAAAGTTGAAGAGTTAATCATTGTTATATATAATTTTGTGCAGCACCTACAAGCTTACATGCATTAACATATCCTGGCATGGTTTATGAAGCAGATGATATTTTTCAGACTTTTTAATGCATACTAACCCTATGCAATGTGTGCTGTGTCCATGAATTCCACCACTTACTCCCTAGGTGCTAAAAACAGAATGCTGTTCCAAAATGTATACTTTGGGATATTTAGTTTACCACTTGCACTCTGCTGTTTCACAACTTTCTTCCTATTGTACTTGTTTAAATGTTAAAGACTAAATATATAATATCTTTTCATAAACTATGGTTTATTAGACCCTTCAGTGACACAACTGGAGTTCTTTGTGCCATAAATCTGCTTCCTACTCCGCATGCACTCCGAGAGGTAATTTGGTCCAAGCACAGTCAGTATGATATTAATAAATTCAGTCAGATACAGTCATATCCTGGCTTAATGAAGACACCCTTAATTTAGCTTAATGGCATCTAGATGATAACAATTATAAGATGCCAAGTATAAAATAGCAAAGAAATTGTCAAGATATTAGAGACAAGATATTATTGGGAAACTTGGACTCATTTACGTTTTCTCACATATTAAATCGGTGTAGCTTTGGTGCATATTTTGTATGACATAATTCAGAGCTATGTGGCTATAATCATAGACATATGGAATTGTATAGCGTGTGATGGCATTCAGAACATCTACAGAATAGTCAAGGTTTAGAGCTGCAACACAATTTTAGCCTGTATGCCGCTGCATATTTTTGCAGAACTATGTAATCCATAGAATAGTCAGTGCACTTTTAATGTTTGCTAACAAAGCATTTTACATTAGGAAAAGAACAAAAGAAACAAAGTCAAAGTTTAACCAAATGAGTACTGAGGGAAAATCATCAAAAATGGCTGGTATTACAGTGAATACTGTACAACAAAATATTTAAACAGTTTCACACTATCTTACACATTTTTCAGAATAAGCAAATATTAGCAAAATAAAAACTGTGTTTTATGTAGCTTATTTTCACTAGTGTACAGCAGTAATTTTAGCAACTTTATCAATGCACAGTATAAAATACTGAGAAACTGCATAATTATATTCCAGTATGGATAGTTGGTTGGTGAGAAACCATTCTCTTTTCCTAACTGCGACATTCCAACAGCTCATTGTTTGGGTATGAAATGGCTGTTTTTGATGACAGGATTAGTAGCCCTGCTTGAAAAATCACAGATGGTTGTTAAGCTCAACCCAACAGTAAGGGGCTAAAATGAACAAACAAAATCACTCCTCTTCTCAAATACAACATGCAACTTAACGGTTACGCACTAAATGAGTACCATGTTCTGTTTTATTATCATTCATTTACTAATTAAAGCAAATATTTAACTTTAAACTCTTTATCCACAGACCAAAGAACCTGTTCTGTTGATAATTTAAATTTGCCAGGCTGGCATTTCATGACAACATTCTAGAATGATAGAATTTGTTACACAGAAACAAGTTCACAGCTTACATTATTACAACAAATTTCTAGTATGTTGCACCCTGTATAAATTCATCTTTAAAGGTTTGTTTTACAACCCTTATTTCTTAGTACTTTTTAACTCAAATTCTGTATACTAAATTCTATGCAAACCTTGCTTTAATGAGGTTATCTAACATGAAATTCTCTTATTCAATGTCTACCACAAATGCACCGCAAAAGTGTGTAGGAATGTAATGCAAACCAAATTATCAATCTGAATTCATTAAGCAACTAGTGACACATTTATCAGAAGGAATTGAAATTTTGGTACTGCATATAACTTCTCTGAAGAACATGAATTCTTCAGACCTAACAAATCTCTATAAATGTAACAACATCAATACATGCAGATTCTAAACATATCATAACACTTTGAGTTACTCCAATGTAATGATTAGTAACATAGTGTGAGGATTTCATATAATCAATAAGGTAGGACTACATCATTCAGAATCCCATCGACAGTTTTTAGTTTGTTACCATGAAAATTACGATTTTACAAAAAAGAAATTATTGTGTTTATTAGTTTACCATATACATTATGTAGTGGTAATATGTGAAGAAAGTTTGGAATATTTCAATTTGTACAGCATAGCACTTGCAACAGTTTGTTTTTCAGACTTGGAAGTTTTCATTGTGTATAAAACAGATATTGTATAATCTGTGCAATCTGTCATATTAATTAATTACTAATATTCCCAATGTCAGTGTGCATGTATAATTTATATCAAAGTTAGAAGATTTTGTTTGTGTAGCAGAAAATGCTTGTAACATACATGTGCAAACTGATTAATGTATCAAACAGAATTCAGGATTACAGCATAATTCATACTGATTCCATAGGTTCATAGGTTATTACTGGGCAGTTAATATGGAGAAGTCATTTGTAGCCGCATCCATGCAATACCCACTATGTGTCATCCCTTTCATACTTCTCAACTGTCCAGATATTTGCAGAATGTCCAGATGTTTCCCTGATATTTGTGGTTTTCTGGCAAATCACTGGGGTGATCTAAGGAATGAAGTTACTAAATAATGACATATATTGAGTTTCAGACTTCATATCCTTCAGAAAAATGCATGCTAAGACAGATCCAGTTATTCTAGCAACTTTTTAAGTTGATAAAAGCAGCATTTAAAATTTGTCCCTATGTTTGGCCCTTTGTCCCCCGTTATGTCAAGTTTGTCCAGATTTCTTGTTGAGAGGTATTATCCCTTTCCATGACAGACAGTGTTGTCAGCCATGGAATGTATTGATGGTTACCTATCTATTCATCTAAGATGTGTCTGAAGAGGGTTATGGAGCTACTTTGTTTAATATGAATGGCAAATCTGTACGAGAGGAAGCAATTCTTTGGGAGGCAGCTATCTTGTTAGCAGATTCTGTTTATGTTGTAATGGAAGTATAGGTTTCTAGAACTGGGTGTCAGTCGCATTATATGCTTTATGAATGCGTACACAGTGCATGGTTATTTGAGACCTTGCAAGCTAGGCTGACGTCACTCTGCAGGGGTCTGTATGAGATGGAGATTTAGCATAAGACGTTCTCATAAGACATAGAACTGCTGATTTTCTTACTGCTTAGAAACTACTTGAATCTTTAAGCTGGATTAAATGTTTGGACAGGTACATGCCCAAAGAAGAATTCTATTCTCTTATAGGCCTAATAAAGGAGGATTAGAAATGGATGACATCTTTGAATCTAGAAGATATACCTTTGGTAATCAGCTCAGCTAGATACGTAGAAGAACTTTCGAACAACTATTGAAAGCACTCTGGTCAAAGGTGAGCTCTTTGTCTGCAAAAGTGACCAGTTCCATCGCAACTGTATCTGTTTTGATAGGGGTGTCTCCTATATGGTAGGTGTACAGGAGAGTATACTGCATTTTTTAGCATTTGGCCTTAGAGTTTGGCCCTGATACCATTTGTTTGTATGAGTCAGACACTCTTAGACACTTTTGTAGGATCTAGGAGTCTTTCTTAGCAATGATGACAGCTCCAAGTCTGCTTCATCTGCAGACATGGACATACAGAGACCCGTGAGAATCAGCCTGGACATTTGAAGAATAAATATCAAATAGAAGCAGCCCCAGTACTAAGTGCTGAAACACCCCGCTGGTAATGAGTTCTTAAGAGGAGTCTGTGCTCCTTCCTTATTTAATGGGCCTTTTCTTTGAGCCAGTTAGCCATCCAAGCAAGTTACTTAAGGATTTACATTTAGTATGATTACTTTGTCTATAATGCCTGAGTGTGAGTTGTTATCAAAGACCATGGCCAGGTCCATATTTGTGCAGCTATAAGTGCAAAATGTTTTACAGCATTCACTTTGCAGACTTTTTTTCTTTTTACTGTCGCTTTCATGGAAGCATACAGTGTGATGGCAGATAACTGTCTCTTTGGTTCAGAGTCTGCTTTTTTCTGGCTAATTGTATAAACTGATAATGTTACGTTATGAAAATCTTAGTTTTCTTTCTTCTTTTTTTACTAGCCACTGTGATGAATTTCTTTATGCCCATTGTTGCATTCTTGACTTCCATTACTGTTTCTCAGAATATTATTTCTTCTCTGAAGCTTTTTAACTCATCCATTATCCTTTCAGGCAAATAATCCTTCCATGCATTTATTCTAAATCAAACAGATTATATATTCTATCTGCCCTCATCTTCTTAAACATCTGCCATTTGGATTCAGTGGATTCTCTTTAGGTACGTAGATTTTTGGCACAAACTCCTCCCAACATACACAGCTTCTTTCTTCAAAACTCTGCAGTTTAAACTCTTGTAGTTTACTTTTTATGACTTGCACATTAATTGTGTTACCCTTGTCTGTGTTACCTGCCTAGAATGTTCATATATTTTTTATAAATATGAATTCCCCAGAATTGTATACAGAGCCAGTGGTGCTGTATGAAGCAGTAACATCTTGTTTTCTACATGACACAGCTCTTTTTCTACATGCCAGTATTCTTCAGGCCTTCCTTGTGGCTTACGTATAGTATTTCTTACCTCTGTTCATGCCACTATTCTGTCAGACATCCTTGATAATTACTCATAGTACGTTCGTACCTTTAGGTCGACCAGCAGTGATATTGTTTCCTACAGGTCTCTCGCCTTCTTTGTTGTTGCTACTCATTCCCCATCACTTCTTCACTTCTTTACTTTTCCCCTCACATGCATTATTATAAAATGTTTTCGCTCTAAATTTAAACTGCCATGTGTTTTAGATCACTTTTCTTCCTTGCCAACTCTCTTTAAAATTCTTTCAGTAAGTTTTGTTTATCAGCCCTGATGCATATCTTTATGTCTTCGGTAAAAAGTCAAGGTTTTTCATCCAGAGCATCTGGAGTGTCACTTCTAATGACAGTATAAATTTGATTAATCCACATACTGAATTTTCTGGTTTCCAACTGGTACCTCCTCCCTTTTCTTCTGAGTTAACTCCATTTTCTATGTAATTATTCTTTCTCATAATCCTCTAGTTAAACAGCAAATTGCAACTAGTTATGGGTGTTGTTTAACTCCACTGTACCATAACTTCAAAGAATTCTCAAACTTTCTCATAAGGCATATACATATCACATAGTCTGTATGCACAAAAGGAAATGCAAAGCACACATTTCTAAATTGTTATCTTCTGTTCCAATTTGTTTTTCAGCTGGATTCTTTCAGTTCTATTACACATCTTCTCTTCAACGTATAAACAATTGATTAACCCAATCAAGATGTAAGGGTTTTTTTCAGTAAGGTTACTCACATAGGAATCAGATGCCTTTGGGAGAGAAAAAAAGCATTACAGTGTTATAAACTCAAATTGCAGTTGTACCTAAAATCTAACAGCTTCAAAGAACAAAGCAAGACATACATAGCTAAATATTGATGGTATTCATTTCCAAAGTTAATATAGACTGATTAGAAACTTAGTTTTAATTGTGTTATTGCCTGCTAAAAACATTTCAGTACTTTTTTTCCACATCCCATGAAACATTCATATATGGATCATGGATTAGTCTTCCCAACTGAGCTCTTAAGTATAATCTGTTCCCCTAAAGTTTGTATCATCTTCTATCAGTTCTGTAGTTAATAAGAAGATGGTTTCATGTCTAAATCCATTCTTTAGTGAAGTAGAAAAGTCAATGTCACCCACTTTCTCTTGCAGGTAGTTGCACTTGCCCAGAAGTGCTTTTGTTAAAGGATCCTCTAAATCATCTTCTATCCATCTTTATACAGTGGCTGCTAGACCTGATAAATATTATGCGGTACAAAGAAATGTTATTTGTTTATTTTTTTTCCTTCATGTATATTTCTCCCTCTTCCTTCTGCTGGATATAGCTATGGATTCATTGAACTGTTTTCATGCATCTTGTAATGGAATCCGGAAACCATCACTTGCCTTGTCCTGAATGCTCTACGCTTATTATGGCTTAATGAATGCAACATTGTCAGAAACATATACTGTACTCTACAGAGAACCTCACTTGTGTCTTACGTAGTATATTTATAAATATTTGCACTAACAGTGTACACTGACAAAGGGGTCTGATAAGTATGTTCATCAGCCTCCTTGTGTAGACATGTTATTCTTTGCTGATCACCAAATATTTATCAGTGCTCTGTGCAGATCTCCATCTAGGCTAACAGTGCAAGCAATCATTGTAACCTAGCCCCATTCACACTTAAACAGGAAAACACTTTACACATTGTACAAGCAAATATGTACATTTAACCCCCCCAAAAATAGAAATTAAATGTTAAAAATCAGAAAAATATCAGAGCACATTTGAATATTATTCTGCACTTTACTGTACTGAATTCCAATTGCTAAATGCAAGACATCTCAAACAAAGTGCACTAGTTTCTCCTCTTCCTCCTTCTAATTCCTCAGGCATGGTGGCAGCTTTGCGATGCAGCTTTTGTTATGAGTAGATACAGAAGATGTTAATTTCACTATTGCAGTAATAATAACCTGGGATATCGCTGCTGTAGTAGCCCAGACCACAGACATCATCTCCCTCCTCCAGGCCCAGCAGATGCCCTCAGCCTGACATCAGCATGTTTGTGTATAAGAATCATCAGCCAATGCCATGTTTTCAGTTCTTTCTTGCCATCGGAGCCCAAGGCATCCAGTTTGTAGAATGCAACTTTATTGCTAAATTTGATGCTATCTAACAGAAATACTTGTCTTGAATATGGAAAGCAAATTCCACATCCAGACTTCCCTATGCTTTGTCTTTATTGCTTGGGCCCATAGCACGAAGTGACACATTGTCCCCACTGTGCACATTTTAATAATTGTACTACTATGCATAGGACTGAATGGTTAGCTGATTGCTTAGACAAAGACATGGTTCTGGTAACTCCAACCTTCTCATAGATGAAAGGAGAAGCATCCTAAGCAATGTAGGGTAGCAGATGACAGTCGTTTGCTATCCTCCAGTCCACCCACACCCATCATTGTTGAAGAGGAGGAGATGCTGTTGCAGTCCCCTCCAGTGATCAAGCACATGGCTGAGAAGTCTTCTGGAACTTTATATGCCAGCAGCCCACTCCACATTTGCACAAGTCAAAAGACTTAGGTCATTGGATGGGTCTGGAGCCACTCTGCAGGCCTCAGGTTCCAGCACTTGCACTAGATCTTTCAAGGGTGAAGGCAGAATCCTGTGGTTTAGAGAGAAGTCATCAATAGATTGAGCACTGGCCATGACCTTCTGCCTAAGGCCTAGCTCCAGTACATCTGAGGCCACATCCAGCGCCATGCCAAAAGTCAAGATTAAAAAGGCTGCATCCAACTTTCTACAGCCTAGGTCTTTGAGATCACAACCTCAGCAGGCCTCCAAGAAGTATCTAGTCAGACTGGATAAGGAACTCATTCAAATTGTGAGATCCAAGCAGCATAGCCATACCAGATCCCCTGCTACATGATCATCCACTAGTAAAATCCCGCTCCAGGATTCCATTGACTCCTATGACCCTGATGAGGATGAATTAGCATATGTTTACCAAATTTCCACTAAATGAAACGATTCAGAGTCTGATGAAAATCTTGCCTCAGCTTCATTGAAGAAGTTCATTAACTGGGAAGCTGTGGAAACCCTCAATCTAAGAAGAGGGTTAGAGATTTATAAAACTCCCTGAAAATAAACCTCTTGCTATTCCTCCAGTGCTAGAGGTAGTGGAAGATGTTTGACATATGACTCCTCCCTGCAGACTGACTCACAACCATCTACTCCCAGGAAGCAATACTAGTTTAACAGAGTCCTGGATTTCCATGAACAGCTGAAATCCTGTGTCATATCCTGAAATGGTATCTCAGAGTCTCAAGGGAGCTAAGGGAAGCATCTCTAGGAGCCCTTTGCCAAATGAGAAAGGTAGGAAACTTTGTAGACATGGCAAAATGTTTACACTTCTGCCACTCTGGCCATGAAAGCTCTGAACTGAATTCTTACGGTTAAATTCCAGGAGACTCTTCTGTACCAAATGAAGGAAAACCTGGAGGGGATGGAAGACAGAGCTCTACCTAAAGAATTGCTTGAACTTTGCAACTCTTGTTCCCAGGTTACTAAGCATTCTTTGCATTAGGGCTTTGAGGCCTTAGACGTATCAAGCTGGGAAGCAGCCTCTGGGTTAGTTATTTGTAGAACCAGACAAATAAACAAAACAAAACAAAATCTGAAGAATCAATAACTAAACCAAGCTGTTCTGCTACCACTTCAGCTTATTATAGATCTGATACCTTGGCTATTTGCCTTCTCAGGATCCTGAGAAGGTGAATAACTGAGGTACCAGATCCGTAATAAACTGAAGTGGTGGCAGAACAGCTTGGTTTAGTTATTCGTAGACATGACTAGTTAAGGGAACAGCCCCTCCCAGACCATGGGAAATAAGAATTCCTGCATGCACTTCTAGACAAGGAATTTTTGTTTGGAACTAAGGGTGAAGCTATTTACAAAAAGTTAGAGGACAAGGCAAAATCTATGCATACTGTCAAAGACTTTTTGGAGGTTCAGCCACCTAGATTTAGCAGGAATTACCATACCAAACCCTAGTCATTTCCTCGTCTCAACTCAGACAAAGAGGGAGAAGAACCAGAAGGAAGAGGCAAAAAAACAGCATAAAAGATGGCACGCTGACAAAGGAAGCAGGTCTAGTGGGTCTGAGTATGAGTGGCCCAGCAGGAAGCAGCTGTGCCTCATCTGGCACTTCATTATCCACTCCCTCAAGTCCCACCCCAAACTTTCCCTCCCTTATTTCTTTCAGTTTTCCCTCCCATGTTTATTCAAACTAAGAGAAAGTCTTTCCTCATTCTTAAAATAATAAACAAACATTACTCAGGACTAATAGGGCTCAAACATAATAAAATCAGGCTACAAACTACAATTTGCCTCTTTCCCCAAATTACTAAGTATTCTTTCTGCTCCAAAGGGCTGGCTGTAGGGAGGCTTTAATTCAGGTAGGTCTGCTTCTAGCTCAGGGCTCTATAGAGTCAGTTCCTCTAAAAAAAAGGGGCATGGGATATTATTCAAGACTGTTTCTAGTTCCAAGGGAAGAAGGAAAATTGAGGCCTGTGTTACATCTAGCAAGGCTAAACAGGATCATGCTGGTTCCCAAATTCAAAATGTTAACTGTACAAAAACCTCTACCGAAGCTATCCCCTTGGCCATTACTGATCACTCCAGATTTAAAACATGCATACCTCCACTCCACATTCCTATGCAAGAACTCACAGGAGGTATCTGCACTCCGTGCAGTTTGAAAACAACTTCAATTTTCTCCTCTGCTATTTGACTTCTCTACTAAGTACAGAGTTTTTACAAATTGTCTGGCACCAGTAATTTCCTTCTGCAGGACAAAAGACATTCAGATATATCCCTATCTGGATGATTGCTGAATTCAGGCCAAATCGGTCAAGGACCTGCAGTCTTCCCTTCACTTGACAGTGACTTTCACTATAAAGGAGTTTTGCTAGACACACACACACACACACACACACACACACACACACACACACACACACACACACACGCACACACACATACAATAGCCCTCCTACTGGACGAAGAAGTTTAATTCCTGACCCAGGACTTTCAGTCCCTTCAGAGTCAGACAGCCATCTCAGCAACAAACCCCTGAGAGCCTTGAGATATATGCTTTCATGTATTCTGACGGTCCCACTGGTAAGACTGCACATAAAAACGATTCAGATCTGGCCTAGGGTGCATAGTCCAGCAGCTTTTTAGCAGAGGGAAAATGGGACCAAACATTCTTAAAAAATCATATAAACCAAAAAGAAATGTTGGCTTTCCTAAAAGGCATGTTGGCATTCAAGGAACTCTGGAAAGCAGGGGTTCTTCCTAGTGAAGACAGACAACACCGCAGTGATGTAGTATGTAAGCAAACAGGGAGGAGCACATTTTTACCATCTGTGTTGCCCAGCCCTGCAGCTTTGGGAAACAGCTCTGTTCATGAGTCTACATCTGAAGGCCCGGTACCTGCTAGGGGACAATAATACCTAGCAAACCACCTCAGCAGGTCACACACAGACCCAAACAAGTGGACATTAAGTATGGATACATTTCCATAGATAAAACAGAAATGGGGTATGTCAGAAATATAACTTTTTCCCACAAAACAAAATGAGCAGCTAGACAATTTTGAGCAAGGGCCACAGACAGGAAGGCCTGGAGGATGAGCAACTTTTATTTTCATTGGACAGATCTATTCTCTATGCTTTCTTTCCCATACCTCTCATCCCCAGGGTATTAATGAATATCAGGGAGGAGAGACGAAGGGTGATCTTAATAGCAGGATTTGGCCATGGCAGCATTGTTTTCCTCTTCTCTACAGCAAGAACAAACAGGAACCTTGGATGTTACCTCAGAAGGTGAACCTGTTAACCCAGAACAGAGGAACTATCCTACACCCTGGTCTGAGCACATTGAGGTTGTCAACATGGAAGATTTAACCATTTCCCCGTAAGATTTATCTTTGGATAAGGAAATCCTGGCCATTTTGAAGGAGACCAAAATATCATGTACTAGAAAATCTTACATATCAAAATGGAAAAAGTTTACTGTTTGATGCCACTCCAAAGGTCAGCTATCAGTACCTGCAAAACTACTCTACTACTGTAGTGATAATCTATTTATCTGAATTATTTAACTCTAGTCTTTCTCATTCCTCAGTCAGACTTCATGCATCGGCCACGTCCACCTTCCTTCCTTCCTTCCTTCCTTCCTATACAGCTAGACCTTTTTTCTAAACCCCTTTTCAAACAATTTTTGATGACCATCTTCCACCTCAGGCATACCTCTCAACCTCTTAGAGCAAGAAATCTGGACAAATCCATTAATAAAAGTGGGACAAAGGCCAAAAACATAGGGACAATTTTTAAATACTGCTCTTACAAACTTAGAACGTTGATAGAATAACAGGATTTGCATTAGCTTGAATTTTCTGAAGGGTATGAAGTCTGAAACTCAAATATTTGCCATTATTTTCTAAGTTCAGTCCTTAATTATTTGCCACTGATTATTTGCCACTGATTTGCGAGAAAACCACAATTTTATGAAAAATGGACCAAAAACATGAGGCAAAAATCTGGACATTCTGTGAAAATCTGTACAGTTCAGAGTTATGACCTCAGGCCTCTTAGGAGAGTACTTTCACCACCCTGGGATCTCAGTTTTATTTTGGAGATGCTTACCCTGCCACCATTTGAACCAGTGGCTGTTTCTAACATTTCTTTCCTGGAAAACTGTCTTTTGGTTGCTATTACCTCAGCTAAGAAAGTATTGGAATTGCAAGTGCTAATATGCACAAAGCCCTTCTTGATCTTTCACTCTGACAGTGTCACTCTCAGGACAAATCCCTACTTTATGTCCAAGGTAGTTTCTGAAGTCTCTTTGAATCAGTCTATACTCCTTCCTGCCTTCTTTCCTAACCCTCAGTGCAAGAAAAAGTACATTCTTCATTCTCTAGATGTAAGTAAAAAGCTCAGATATTACCTGGAACAGAAACAAGAACATAAGGAAAATAGACCAACTAGTTTTGGCCTTTACTAGCAGCAAAACAGGAAAGCCTATAATTAAGCAAATGATTTGGAAATGGATTTCTAACTGCATTAGTTTTTGTTACAAACATCATGATAAGCAATCTCCTGAGCATATCAGAGCACATTCTGCCAGGGCTACTGCTGCTATCACAGATTTTCTTAGTGGGGTTCCCACCAAAGAAATTATGGAAGATGCCACCTGGTCTTCTGTTCACACCTTTACCAGTCACTTCAATTTACCCATTTTCTCCAGGAGACAGGCCAGATCTGTCTTGTAGATCCATCTGGCTTCAGCATAAACTGTTTCCATCCATCTATTACTTTGCTTTAGGTTTCCTCCCAGGTTGTTATTACTGCAACAGTGAAACAAGATGTTCATAGTACAGTTGTGTCTACTTTCCCACCCTCTTTCCCCTCTGTTGCCTAAACAGTTGTGGTGCATACCCTCACCTTTCCCTGTAATCCTTAGAATTCAACCCCCCTTCATTAATTTATGTTTCAGATTCTCCTGTTCAGGGTCCCACTGGGGACAGTTTGAGTGCTTTGTACTCCTTGACTGGGGTTCAGAGTGTGGGACTCCAATTCTCAAAACATGGAACCAGCTGACAACTCATAGACCCAGATGTCCTGACATCAGGGAGAGGGCATCTGCCAGGACTGGATGAGGGAGATGAATTCTGTGGTATTTGGGTTGGTCAAGAGCTACCACAGTAAGGATATTGCAGGTTGTTATTACTGCAGCAATGAAGGCACTCAAACGTCTACATTTAAGGTAAGTAGACACAGTTGTACTTTTTGGCATCTAGGTGTTGTTGAATGCCAATGTTGAGAATTCTAAATATGCCTGGTGACATCACCTACACTGTTATACCACAGTCACCATGCTTCTGATCCAGTTATCTGTTTATTATTTTGTCCATGAATTTGTATTTCCCAGCATATTTAGCACCTCACCATGTAGCACACTTTTCAAGAGTTGCTGATCTACATACAGGCTATGTCCACTGCCCTGAAGTAACAGATGTCCTTTTTAGCCTAGTTAAACACTTCACAGAGCTCTGTTTACACTCATTGATGAAACCTTGATACTTTCTGCACAGTAATCTGTTAGCAGACAAATATACCTCCAAGTCCTTTTCCATTAGTATTTCTGGGATGCTTCCGCTGATCATGGTGGGGGGTTTATGCATGTGTTTCAATCTTATGTTTGTTTGTTTGTTTTTTGCTACCCCTTCTATACAAGAAACCACCTTTACCACCTTCTTCTATTAGAGTACAGAATTGACAGAAGTTGAGACACGACCACTCTTATTCTCTTTAGCCCCAATGTGTAGAGCTGTAGACCTCATCTTACCCATTGTCTTTACCTAGTCACTCCTTTCATTTTTTTAGATTTTTATACCCCAGAGAAGTGGAGATATGCTCTAAACTGGAGAGGAATGAAGGTCAGCAGGACTAAGACAGAATATATGTGTGTGAATGAGAGGAAGGATAGGGGAATGGTGAGGATGCAGGGAGTTGAGTTGGCAAAGGCGGATGAGTTTAAGTATTTGGAATCAATAGTTCAGAGTAATAGTGAGTGTGGGCAGGGTGGAGTAGGTGGAGAGAAGACCAGGAGTGACTTGCGACTGATGGGTACTAGTAAGAGTGAAATGGAATGTCTACAAGAGGGTAGTGAGACTGGCTATGTTATATGGGTTGGACACAGTGGCACTGATGAAAACACAGGAGTCAGAGCTGGGGGTGGCAGAGTTAAAGATATTAATATTTGCTTTGGGTGTGATGAAGATGGACAGGATTAGGAATCAGTATATTAGAGGGTCAGCCCAGGTTGGACAGTCTGGAGACAAAGCCAGAGAGACGACATTGACTTGGTTTGGACATGCGCTAAGAAGAGATGCTGGGTATATTGGGAAAAGGATGCTAAGGATGAAGCTGCCAGGTAAGAGGAAAAGGGGAAGGTCTATGATAAGGTTTATGGATGTGGTTAGAGAGGACATGCAGGTGGTTGGTGTGACAGAGCAAGATGCAGAGGGCAGGAAGGAATGGAAACATTTGATCCACTGTGGTGACCCCTAACTGGAGCAGCTGAAGGAAGAAGAAGATGTGTACATGGACTTTTGTTCAGATATTTGTCATTCCCAATTACATACCTATTGCCTTTCTTTCTTCAACTTAGGCTGAGGAGGGTTAGTTAGTAGTACCCCTCCCCTACCCCTTACTTTTCTGGTTTTTAGTAATATCTGTAAATATGTTTCTCTGTTTTCTCTGTTTTACCCATTGATGTTGCAGTAGAGTCTTTTGACATCTTTTTTTGTTGCTTTTTCTGGTGTCTTCTTCTGTTTTGACTGAACAGTTTATCACCTTCATATCTTCTGCTAGCTCTTTCTAAAATATGATGACTTCCTGTTCTTTTTCCACCTTTCTTATTCCCATGGATACCAAGATATGTATAGCTATCATTATACTCACCACAATGACCTTTCAGAAACAGACTGTGGAAATATTGGGTACTTCAGGCTTCTGGCTTGAGTATATTGCAGTAATTACTTGATATACTCTCAGCAGATGTGGATGAGTGTCTCTCTTTTCCAGTGTCATCTCAGGACCAAGCCAGTACCATGCTTTTTGTCTATGGAATGGCATGCTTTCCTGAGGTGCTCGGTATAACAGACAGCACCCATATGGCTATAAGAGCCCCATCTGGACCACTAGGTGAGAGGTACCATAATAGGAAGTGTTACCATTTTGTTAACTGCCAGGTGGTGTGCGCTGGTCCATCTGTCAGGGACACTTTCCATTTGTCTGTACTGATTTTGTGTGGAGAGATATAGTGGTGATTAACATTTCACTAATGTACAGAAAATATAGCTGGGTAATTATAAAGAACATGATCTAGGCACAGGTTAAGCAGCAGTGAAGGCTCATCTTTTTAGCTTCAAACTAGGGGGAAATTAGAGGAGGGAAGATAGTCAAGGCAGGATTGTAAGATTGTACTGGGCATTAGCAATATCATTGTGAAATTAAGGCAGTATGGACTGCAGTGGGGAAATGAAATAATACTAAAAAGGTAAGGTTAGGAGGGTGAAGTGGGAGAGGTAGTAAGAATGAAGGTAAGAATATGAACAATGGATAAGTCAGTAGAAGAGGTCAGCACAGGACGAGTGAGGTGAAACACAGAAGGAAGAAAAAATGATACAGAAATTATGAGAAGTAAAGTCAAAGAAAGGAGAGGTGTGAGAAACCAGTCAAGGCTAGAAACAGAGAGGAAAGAGAGAAATTGGCATAGAAAGGGGTGTATTACTACTGAGACATCAGCATTTTGGTGCGGGAGCATTGGTTAACTAATATGGCCTGTGAAACAGAGAAGGGTAACAATCATCACTGGAAACAACTGGATTAGAGGTGAGAGGAGTATGAACCAGCAGGGGGAGGGAGCAGGTGTGTATATGGTAGGATTGAGAGGATAGAGAGGAAGGAGATGTATAATGTGTGGGTTATTAATCAGCCAGTCAAAGAGATCACTGTTGGGAAAAGTGGGGACATGGGGTTTACCTCTGGTCTAACTGCACCAGACCAAATTAAAGGATAAAGAGTTGCGGAAGCTAAACTAAAGAGGGTATGTTAGGGTAACAAGAAACGACGATCTGAGTGAATAGGAATGGTATAGCTATACTGACAAAATGGGGGCAGTGCATATAATGATGAAAGGGGTAGAAGTTGAGTGCTGCTAAAATGTAAAAAGCAAATAAGTTAGTGGTGAGGTTGGAATTTGTACTTAATCTAGATGACTTTGAGATCTTTGATGAATTACAGTTGATAGAGACTTTGATGTGTTATTTTGATAAAAGCTTTGGTAAGTTTTAGGATAATAATAACTTTAATAACATAAGTCAGAAAACATTAGAAAAGGAAGTGATATTACATAGGTTGTTTTAATGTTTGCAGAGTAATTTATGGGGTGAGAAAAGAGCAGATTTTTAGAAGACAGAACGCAAAACAAATAAGTAAATTAGATAGCTTGCGGGCAAAAAAATGCAATGGATGAGGAGGTGAGAGTTTATATAAAGAATTTGTGCATCTGTGTCCATGGTGTTGAATCTGTAGTTAGGAATTATAATAGAGAGTAGATGGAGGTGGTCTAGCTGAAAGTGGAAGAAGAAAGGCAGAAGGGACTTATCTAAACAATTCTGTCTTGGTTTGTGATTGTGCAGCTGCCTGGTAAGAGAAGATTTATTTTCTGATTTATAATTTATTTTTATTACTATTTTTCACTGCTTGCAGGTACAAATGGATAGCTTCTAGACAAGGAGATTTATTTTCATTATATTTTGCCTTTTTATCAATAATTTTCACTGTTTGCTGTTGGAAAGGGATAGATAGTCAGCTATAAAATTACACAGACTTCAGAGAGGACAATCTAGAGCTTATCTAAACAATCCTTCTTGGTTTGCAATTTATTGATCTTTACTATTAAAAGATGTGCAACTGTGAGCGATAATGTGTAAAGGAATTCCAGCTTTTGTGTGACTAACACAACTAGTACTGTTAGAACAACAACTTTACTACACTTAATTTAATATTTAGCTGTATATTGTTTGTGTAATTTTTCTCACAGAAGTTGATTTAAAATCTCTTTGAATTCTGTGGTAACTGGTTTTGATTATCCTTTTTTATTCTTTATTCATTTGCAGCTGAATATTTATTCCTTAAATGAGTATGCCATTAATGATTTTTTTTCAATAATATTTCTTTATTGTTTTCCTTATTTTCATTACATAACATTTCAGAAGAGAATACACAGGTGATGATCAAACAGTGATAACAGCAATATTCTTACAACATATTTACACTATTTACATGAATGCTTCCATACTTCCCTCTTAGTGGAGGAGATAAAGGTTATTTTCTCCAGGGTTCGTATCTTAGGTTAATAAAGTCTTATATCATGTTATGTTTTTTATTATGAATATTATAAGAGTATTTCAAGTTCTTTGCTTTATGCCAGTATAATATTGAAAATTTGTTCCCAGAGTTTCACATTATAGGAATTTTTGTTTTGTTTGTTTATTATGTATTTGTGGACTAATATATGTTTTATCGCTAATATCCTAAAACTTTTCCATGAGGTTTTAGATGGGGTCAACCAGTTCGTAGCTATGTATAGTTTCATTAGTAGAAAAATATTAATGAGGATGATTATTTGGGTATTAGATAGGTTATTTGGGGAGATATGTAATATCATAAATTCCCATGTAAGCGTTGATGATTGATATCCCATCTTTTGTAGTTGTATTTTCAGAGAGTTCCAAAGTTTAAATATACATTTACAGCTCCAGAACATATGCAAAAGGTCAGCAGTTTAATCTTTACAATGTGGGCACTTTGGAGAATTTTTAGGATTAAATTTATGCAAACTAAGGCGTGTGTATTAGGCATTATTATATATCATGAGTTGGGTAAATGTTAACTTTTGAAGGGATACGGATTTTCCCGTTAGGTTAATTGCTTGTATTATTTTATTTTTCTCGACCGATGGTATTTTTTCTTTCCAATAATTAGACAAGAGTATACGTTCTTGATATTTCAGATCTTTTATCAATTTGTATGAGCATGTTATAAATTTTCTATTTTGTAGAAGGGCTTGCCATAGTGAGATACATTTCATTAAGTCATCTTCATTAATGTTTACGTTTTGAAGGTAACTTGTACACAATTCCTTAATCTGTCTCAAGATCAGTAGATATGATTTGGGAAGGCCCAGTTGATGTCTTAATTCATGAGCTGTACAGTTTAAATATGGATATATATCTTGTATTGTTAAGTTGATTATACGTGGGAATCTTTTCAGATCTAGTGTCTGGTTATTAATTTTTAAGTTAGGATTTTTGTGTATGGGTTGTAGGATCATCATGTGTTGGAAGAGATTTACTGCTCTAAAAAGATTTTGCGTTAATGTTATATAATTTTTAATGGGTTCCATTAGATTATATGTTTTAGTATTATCGCTGTTTAAAAGGGGTAGTGATTTTGGATTTATATTCAGGCTTTCAATATGTTTAAAGCATACTCTTAACCAGTGTGGGGACCAATCATTACTTCATGTATCGTAGTTTGCAATTCTTAAAGTTCTATTGGCATTTATGATTAAGTAGTAATTTTCAAAATTCGGTAGATCTAAGCCACCTTTGCTTTTCGGGGTCATCAGTTTATCATATGATATTCTACTTTTTTTTGGTTCCAATATAAATTTAGCAGATTCAATGTGAATTTGCTTAAAAAATTTCTTAGGTATTAATAACTGTGAAGACCTAAAAATGTATAATAATCTGGGCAAGATATTCATTTTAATAATCAAAACTTTTGCTAGTGGTGGTAGTTTCAGATTTTTCCACCTCTTTAGGTCACATAAAATGTGTTCCCAATTTTGTTTAATATTATTAAGATAAAAAGTTTTGTTATCTGTAGAGAATGTAATTCCTACGTATTTAATCTTTTCCTCTGATTTTAATTGACCTATCAATGGTAAAAGTGAGAAAGGTTTAAGAGTTTTTAAAGGAAATATGTTAGTTTTTTTAAGGTTTATTTTATAGTTTGATATTGATGCAAAGTCTTCTATGGCAGATAGTATTTTTTTGGTATCTGTGGCTGGTGTTGTACAATATATGTTAAGGTCATCGGCAAAAGCTGACAATGAGATTTTTGTGTTATAAATTACTGGGGCATTATGATATAGATTTTGTTTGATGTTTAGGAATAGGGGTTCTAAGTATAGGTTAAATAATAAGGGAGATAGAGGACATCCTTGACGCATACCATTTCTAATTTGAATTCTGTTAGACCACCTTTTATTTATATATAATGTTGTATAAGGGTTATTGTATAGTGTTTGTAGAGTTAAGATAAATTCTTGGGGTATATTAAAGTAGGGTAAGATCTGAAATAAAAAAATTTATATTGACTCTATCAAAGGCCTTCTGTGCATCTACAATGAGTGCATACATGTTTAGATTGTTTTGGTTAGCATATGAAATTAACGTGTGTAGTGTTAATGTATTATCACTGGATTGCCTAGATGTTAAAAAGCCAGATTGTTCATTTGATATTATTATGTTTGATATTTTCTTTAGTCTATTAGCCAGAATAGATGTCAGAATTTTAGTATCAATATTAAGAAGTGATATGGGTCTATAGTTGTCTGGATTCTGAGGATCTGCCTTTTCTTTGGGAATGAAAATTGTTTTGGATGCATTAAAATGAATATCATTAATTTTATTATTTATTATATAATTTAATATGTGCGATAGAATTTGTGCAATGATGCGGTAGAATGTTTTGTAAAACTCCGCGGTAAGGCCATCTGGGCCAGAAGATTTGTGTGATTTCAATGTTTTGATTGTTGTTATTATTTCTTCAATGGATATTGGTTTTATTAAATCTTTTTGTAGTTTCTCATCAATTTTCGGAAAATTGAGTTTTTGTAGGAAGTCTCTCTTATTATCATTTGTGAGTAACTTTTTTGTTCTCCATAGATTTGTGAGTATATCATTTCAAAAATGTTGATAATATCTTCGGTTTTCATATAAGTTTTATTCTTTTAGGATATTTCAGGAATTTGAGATGGTGTTTTAGACTGATTAATGATTCTTGCTAGTGCTCGCGATGGTGTTTGTATATGGTTAGCATATTTTGCAAGTATCTTAGTTTCATAAAATGATAGTTTATTATTTTGAATCAAGAAAAGGTCTTTTTGACATTTCAATAGTTCTGTTTCAGTTTGCGTGTTATGGTTTTTCATTAAATCCTGTTCTAAAGATTTGATTTTAGTCTCTAGTAGCTGTTCCTCTCTGAGTTAAGTTCTTTTGTAGTAAGAGGCTTTTTGGAGAAAGATACTTCTTATCTGAGCTTTTGTTGACGCCCATTCAATATCAGGGGGGGTGTTCCTGTTTTACTAACTTGACTAGTGAGTTTTTAAGTATGTCCTGGATTTCCTGAATTATTTCCTTTTTATTTAAAAGATTGGGGTTTAAGGACCAGTTATATCCTCGATATGGTGAATCGCTTCTAGTAGACTTAATAATATTTAAGGTAATTTTAGAGTGGTCAGACAAGTAGTGGGCATGAATAAATACTGTTGGGTCAAGATTAATTAGTGTTTCTGAGATTAGGAAAAAGTCAATTCTTGACCACATTTTATGACAGTTGGAGTAAAACGTAAAGTTATTTGAGGTATTTGAGTTACTTCCATATTTGAAGGGATCATATAATTTAAAATCATATTTAAGTTTGCTTAATGCTAACATTGCTTGATTATTGCATGATCTCTGTGGGCTTGATTTATCCTGTTTAGGGTTTTGGTATGCATTCCAGTCCCCCCCTATGATTATGTAATGGTTGTTGTATTGATTTAAAATAGGGTACAATGTGGCGAAGAAGGAATGTTGGTTATTACATGGTGCATATATATTGAGAAGTATAATGGGCTTATCATAAACGGTAGTTGAAAGAATCACATAGCACCATCTACCTCCATTATCTATTTTGGTTTCTATGATTTTATCTTGGTATTGATCCTTAATGATTATCGCTACTCCAGCACTATTAGTTTTGTCTACAGAGGTAATTATTTCTCTTATCCATTTTTTTTTTATTTCTGACCATTGCTCATTAGTTAAATGAGTTTCTTGAAGTAGAATGAAGCTTGCCTTTGCCTGCAAAAATAGATGATGAAACAGTTTCCTTTTCCCTATGCTCTGGTGACCTTTAGTATTCCATGAATCTATTTCCCACATTCATAAAGCTTTTATTTTGTGTAAGTAGTCTTGAAATTTGTGTAGACATATTGGTTTGTGTTGATTTCTTATCAAAAGTATGTTATGAAAGCATTCTTTAATTCCCGTCCCTTCCCTGTGCCTACCCACTAATCTGCTGGACCAGGAATTTAACAGGACCTGACAATAATTAGGTTTTGTTTTTTTTTTTTTGTATTAATAGTAAGTATATACCTTGTATGTTTGTATATAAAAGGTAAAGGAAACTTATTGGCCCTGTATAACCTAAAATTATTTGTACAAAGCCTATCCCACTCATTCCCTAACAAACACTGCTATTATAACCCACTTTTCTTCTTGTTAGATTTATTTATGGGTTGTCAAAGTTTGAATAATCCTTTGCACCAGTCCTGTTTATAACTAAAAGCAGCAAACAGCAATTTAAGCAACTTATCACTAAAAATATTTGAGAAATTGTCAACTATAGATTATTGTCTCAAGTTTAGTTTCATAACTATATTCATGAAATATATCCCTTCCTTGTCTAAACTTAGTTGTGTGTGATTCTTCCTCCTCTAGGCCAGATACTTATATTTCCGATTATACCTTATCTTGCTTTAGGGGGAGTAATCAAAATTTTCACTTCAGGTGAATCAAGACTTCTTGAACCCCTCAGTTCTACTACCTTTGCCCTGTAATATTTAGGTCTTGAATGGCACTGTGTTAAAGAGGTCTAGAGGCGACTTCTCTCTACCATATAATTGATATTTATCAGATAATGCATTTTATATATTCTTACTGAGTCCTGGAGAAAACAATATAATTATATAGCAGTTCAGGCTCATGTATATATATAGACATAAACATAAATAATTCAACATTCAGTTGGATATCAGAACCAAACAGGTTTGAGTACCTAGTGATTAGTAGTCCATGGCTTGTTAAAGTACAGTAAATTAGAATCTTTCCTATAAGGCTTTGATGAATTATAGTATAAGATTTAATAAAGGTGTGACATATAGATGCTTTTTTCTTGCTTCAGGCCCTTGAAACTTTAGGGTTATGTATATGTGTAATATAATCTTGTAGTCATAAACCATCAAAAATGGTCCTTTTCAGTAATCTTGTGGGGTTATGCCAGGTAGGATAATAACAAGAAAGAAGGTAAAATCTCAACTACCCTTCGTAAATCACCCGTTATACCTAATCGTAAAGGACCTTGTTCCATTCCAATCTCTGTAAAAGAATTAATACCTTAATATATGTAATTTCTTTATCACACAAGTTATCCCAACTCATTCTATATTAAGTTTTGATCCAACATGTATTGAGAACCAAGTGAATTTAAGAGACCTGGAGCTATATACAAATTGTCACAGTAACACTTACTCAAAATAATTACTTGTGGAGTATTCAGCACAAATCTATGCTTATATCTAGGTGTAGGCTCCATAACTGGTTAATGTATTTATATTTGCCAGGGTCCATAATATGATATACCAGTCAGGACCTCCAAAGCTAAATCTTCAGAAATTATTTATGCGCTTTTGTGAGTATCAGCTTATGACTATTTTTATATTTTCCATTCCAAATTAAGTTATCTGATTCACTACCTTCGAAATCCCACCTGGCCACACATATCCAAGTCCTGACATACTAGTAGTCAAGTGGTGTTTTTATATGAGTTAAAGCTCTCAGCACTAGTGTGAGTGAGCCTGTTAGTTTATGACTTATTTAGTTTTCGGTTAACAGCAAATTTACTTCCACATAAGGGACAAAGCTTAATATAGGTTCTCTTATAAAGTCTTTATAAAATTTCAAAAGATGCACAGTAATCTGTGATGGATTTAATAAAAATAAAATTAAATAAATTTAAATCTTGTGCTCATGAAGTCAAGGTTATGCTATCTTGTGAAAATGTATTTTGATGCATTAAAAATATATTGCTTTCAAATCTGTCAGCAGAGTAAAATGCTTTATAACTAGTTTTAAACATATCCATATACAAATAAAGTTGTACAGCTTATTATGTTGATTTGAGATGTTAAAGCCAGTGCCATTTGTAATTATGTTCCAGCAATGATTCACTTTTTAAGGAAGATTTCTACCTTCTTTGAGTTAGTGCAACCATGGGATTGGTGTATATAACTTGGGGTGATGTTGGGGGCTTGGCCCCACACACACACATCTGGGGTTCAGAGGGGCTTGAAAAAAAAAAAAAACACCCATACAGGAGTTTTTCTGCTTTTTGGATTTCAGGCATTTTTCATACTCTTGGACTGTCTACTTTCAGGAAGTCAGCATTTCACAGCAGAACCAAAATAAATTACTTTTAGGAGTGGCATTTTTCTCTGAAAAGAGTATGCAAACAGTGTTTGCTTTTAGCACACCAAAGCAAGATACTATGAACTGCAAGTTTGCTGCACCTTTAGAGTAAAGACAAAGCCAAAACCACAGTCATCTCCTTCAATGAATGTATATTTTGGCAAGGTACCATTATGCCAACAGTTGGCTGCTTTGTATATGCACTTTTAATATTCTGCAAAGGATATGCCACTGAGAATTTATTTCGTAAAGCAAGACCCATGCCACTGACAGCTGAAGTGCCTGATAGGATTTAAAATTGTAGCTTGACACGACAATTAAGACATTAAGTCAAACAAGGGGTTTATAGACCTGCACAAGAGAATACTCTTACAGTGTTAAATTGTAATGCAGAGCATTTCATCTGGAGCACTAGTTAGAAATAGCTCTGGGGCGAAGGGAATGTCATTTAACATTATTATAAATATGTTTAGTGTTTATTGTAACAATAGATTACTTTTTTTTTTTTTTTGATTATAGATCCTTTAATCTTCCCTTCGAGCTTCCAGACAGCTAAGCTGATTGTTTAGCTTCTCAAAGGGGGACTCAGATTGCAGACGGACTTCCGGAAGTGCCACCTCTTCAAGACTACCTCTAGAGCTGCAAGACAGCTTTCAGTTCCTCTCGTGGGAAAGCCAGCATGACTTTCAGGTTGTGTCCTGTTGAAGCTCTTGCGCCTTGTATAATGGAAAAAGAAGATCGCGCCAGACCTAAAATATGGCCTAGGGCAAGGCAAACACCAGATACATGAAAAATAAGTCCTCGGCTGTTGCTGGGAGATGTATCTGACCTAGAAGGATCAGCAAACTGCAACAGAGCATGAATCTAGTCCTTTATGGCAGGAATGGATTTGAAAACCGACATAAAGGTGGGTTTTGCTTCTCTCCTGTTAGTAACTGCATGTTTGACCCCATCAAACAAAAATATTAGAGTATTTGGGTACTTCATTTGGAATTTTAGTTTTTTATCAATCAAAAATCTGCAATAAGGTGATAGAAGCTGTCTGGCTTGCCTAATTTGTAGAGGCAAGTCTTGGGCTATAGATATTCTGTTGTTGTTCCATATTAAAGATCCTCCATTTTTCTTTGCAGATAATAATATTTTATTAACATCTTGATAGTTAAGAAGTTTGGCATAGACAGGTCTTGGAATATTTGAAGCTTGAGATTCTCTCATGGCTCTGTGTGCTCTTTCAATTGTTATTTGATGTGCAGTTTTTGGGTATTTGAGTAGTGTTACAAGTATTTGAATGATAGATGGGATCAGATCATTATGTTGAATATTTTACGGCATGCCTCTGATGATTATGTTATTTCTTCTAGATCTTGCCTCAAGATCAATAATTTTAGCTTGCATATTTTGAATGTTTACTTCATGTGTGTCAGATTTTTTAGCTAACAGGGCTATTTTGTTCTCATTCTCTGTGATTTTGGCTTCAGATTTGTCCATTCTTTCCAAGATTTTATTGAAGGAAGTTCCAAAGGATTGCACTTGAGTAGATAGTTCTTTTATTGCTTCTTGGATAGGTAGTAAGACTGCTTTTATATCATCCAAGTTTGCCAGTTGATCTGTTTTATTTTTATTCCCTGATTTTGCAGTGTCTTGTTGCTTTGTTATTTTCTGTTATTTTATTATTTGTTATTTTCTGTCTTTTAGAGTTCAAATAAAAGTTCTGAAAGTTTAGTTTTTGTTGTTGTAGTGTCCATATTTTTATCTTCTTTTGACATTTGTAAAAGTAGAAACTTCTTGGTTTATAGTGAGATGTAAATGTGTAGAGTGCTCTGAGCACACGGCTGCTTTCCTTGAGTCTTTCTTCAGTCTCAGGTAATTTGTTTTAATCTTGATATATTTGTTATTTCTTCAGGTTCATTTACCCTTCTGAGTTTCTGAGTATTAATTAGAGTTGTTAATTCAGAAAATTGTTATTGAATAGGTGCTGGTATTTCCTCTGGATTGAATTTATTCCATAAGTATTGAAGAGCTGTAGATTAGCAGTGTTCATAAACAGCGGCCATCTTTGAATACCACCATTAATGATTTAATGAGAGGGAGAGAGACACACAGATGACATGAAAAGAGCAATGAATATTAATCATACATATCCCAGGATTAAGCCAATTCTATGCTATACTGTGTACACCATGGTAAATGTAAAGAAAACTGTGTACTGTACTATTGAAATATACTTCATTGTAAACTGTGGGAGGGGGAATTAAGTAAGAAATTGCATGCAGTGCTATACAAAATAATGCAATGGGCACCAATACACATGATGAGAATGATACAGAGACACAGAGAACAGCCATGCTTCAAGAGAAATAGCACAGTATGTATAATATGCAAATAAGTGCATAATTGTATGTAAATGAGAGTCAACATGCTAATTAGAGACATCACATATGGAAATGAAAAAAAAAACATGTTGGTATGATTCAAAAATGTACAAAATGAGTGTGATGAGTTGTGACAATTGTTTTAGCAGGGCAGCATGTGGTCATGCCTGTCTTTGGAGCCAGTGTCCAAGACCAACTTTGCAGATGGGTCTGCCAATAGACAACATTCCATCAACACCATGGCCAGGGACATTACTGGCCTTTAATCTGTAGGCAGTGACATCTTATGGGGGTTAGTAGACATATGTTACCCTCAAATGAAGTCAAGAGGAATGTGTGTAATGGCTACCCTAATGGCACAAAAGTTTGTGTAACATTAACCATCCTTGCTACAGGGACTTTTCAGCAATTAAATAGGGGATATATTAGGAGTTTCCCAGCACTTGCTTCACAAATAATATACCAGTTCCTTGACATGATGTTGCAATGTCTGGAAGAGCATATTTGTTTTTTTTTATGGACAGCAAATGACACAATCACCTCTATGAGGTCATTATCTCAGAGGCCCTTGGTGCTATGGATTGCACCCACATAGCCATCAAGATCCCACTTGCTGTACATGGTGACTGGTATATCATTAGAAAGGGCTTCCACTCATGAACTGACAAGTGGTGTGCAATGTGAGAATATGATATACAATATATCTGTGAGTTAACCAGGCAATTCTCTTGATTCCTACTTATGTACACATGCAATCTATGCTAGCATTTTATGTGTGGGGACTCTCCAAAACCATCTAGATGCTAAGTCCACAGTTAGCCAGCAAAAGAGTCCTTGATATGCTATTCCCATGGGCATATGCATCAGTCCACTTATATTGGTGCCCGCTGTTATATGTCACAGGTCATGCAAGATAAGTCTTTGAAACATGGTTGATGACATCCTCTCCCCATCCATAGCCCCCTGGCCATGATGGATAGTTTTACAGGGGATAAGAAGTTGTGTATATGTTAGTTGATAGGATAGTTCTAACCGATTTTTGTTCTTTTTAGTGATAAGTGGTGGTGGGTTCTGAAAGGGATATTTGCTGCAAATTTAGCAACTTTATTATATCGTTTTTTCAAGTTTTGCTTATTGTGATGTCTACAGGTTAGTAAGGATGAGGGTACCACAAAGTAGTCAGGAGAGAAGGTAAGTAGTGGCAAGTGTAATTTTCGTTGCATTGGTGAGAATATTTTTCGCTCAATAAAGCATCACTATTTTTTGGTGAATTTTTTTTTTTTGCAATTTATAAGATTATCATCCACTATTATCCCAAATAATTTGCTATGAGAAGTGACTTTTGTATTATTAAGGCAGAGTATTTTACATTTTCTTTTTTCATGAGAGAGGGATTTGGAGCAAAAGTATTTTGTGGGGGGGGGGTCAGCATGAGTTGTGAGTTACAAAACCATGTTAAAGCTTCCTGAGTAAAATTTTGGAGATGTGCCAGGTTGTCAGATGTGCATATGAGTATGGAGTCATATGTGTATTATTTTACTGAGGCCTGTTGTATGGATGTGTAAAGGGTGTTGGCAAGAATGTTAAAGAGGAGGGGACCAAGGATATACCCTTGTAGGACAGCGGGGGTGACTGGTAGGTAAGGAGAGAGACTGGAGTGCCATTTTACTGACTGATATCTATTCGACAAGTAGTTTCTGAACTATAGAAGTATGGGTTGTGAAAGGCCTAGTCAGGACATTTGAAGTAGAAGTTCACTGTGGCAAACTATGTCAAAGGCTTGAGACAAGTCTAGAAATAAGGAGATGGTTTTGCTGTTATCTCTAGCTTTATTAACAGCAACTATAAAGGTTAGAAGTACAAAGGATATGGCAGAATCCATCCACAATGTACAGATGTGAAAGTAGTAACAATGTGGAAACATTGTAATGCCTCCAGACAGACCTGTATCAGGAGTGGAGGAGAAGTTGGTTAAGGAATCATCAAAAGAAATGGCTGCAGTAATACCCCAAGAGGCAAAGGTGAAAGCAATATGTACTAACACTGACAAATATGCAATGAGTGGTCCACAGCCATGGGCAATGTAAATGTATACAGTAACATGCCCATGCTATGTTTTTCAGTGCAGTGACTGACCATGTTGTGCATCAGATGTCACATTACTCACACAGGCCAGATGGATGGGTAAGGTACAGTTATCATCATTTGCACACATGAAGTTAGAGGCAGAGTGACAGGGAACAGCAATGTTATGATAGATGTAGGTGTAGGGATTATGGCAAGTGTGGATGTGGCAGCCATGTGCATGCCTAGGAGGTTGAACTCTGGCCAGGCATACTGTGTGGCCCTGCAGTGACAGGACAGGAGACATCCTGTACAACTAATGGTATAGCACTTCGTGAGTAGATTGGGTAACAGGTTGGACAGAGTCAGGGATTACATCCTCCAGTGTCGGAGTGGAGCTTCTGTGTTGTGTGGTGGAGTGTACCATGTGATCCTATGGTTTCACAACAAGAGGCATCCTGTCCAGTAGATGGTGTAGCACTTTTAGATTATGTACAGTAACCCTGCTGTGGTCCATCCATGAGGGAGGCAATAGATGTTGACATCCATGACCCAGCAAGCAGCCATAAATAGCCATTGTACTCAGCAGGCTAGCAAGGGTTTGGAATGGTGTGAATTTGCAAAATCCCGGCTGTGAAGCCAGAAGAGCATTGGCCATGACCATGGAAGTGTCCATGGCTAGCTGTGGAGAGAGCCATAGCTAGAGATGACAGTGATGCAATCTTTGGAACAATGTGTGCCAATGTGCATACCTAACTTGTAACTATGCAGAGTATATCTGGCCCCTAGTATGGCCAGGAATGTGTCATTCAATTGACAGCCCTTTATGCAAGTGTTGAGAAATCAAAGATATTTGGACAAAACTATTTTTACAAAGTAGTTTTCTTTTTTCTCCAGTGTTGTGCAATCTCAAAGTAGGTATATTTAAGTTTTGGGGTGTGGGGGTGTCCCCCCATACATGGAGTGTAGGGGGTTTTGTCTCCTGCAAAAAAATATATAATAATAATAATAATAATAATAATAATAATAATAAAAATAGCTCTGAGGTTTTCCAAACATTGTGTCAGTGGTTTTATTTATTTATTTATTATTATTTTATTATCAATTAGCACTCAGTGACAGAGTTGACATTAAATCAACATGAAACCATATGGCCACAGTGGGTATTTGCCAGTATCCCCATGACCACACTAATGGTTGTAAATTGAGCCACCACTGTCCTCATCAGGTATGTCTGCTGCAGATCCCTGTATGCCTTTTTGCCCTGCATGTGTTTTAGGATGTCCATCAGTCCCTGCAGTAGTTACATTACCTAAAGTACACCACACAGCATGTTCAACATCTCTGACATGGTGTGAATAGTGGCCAACTGTTCATGGATCACTGAACTGATCATCTGCTGAATGATGTCAGAGGTGACACCCAGGCCATAGAATGTACTGGAGTCATGTTGGTGACAGCTAACGTGATACCTTTCCACATATGGTGGATGCATGCACCAATGCATAATGCACCTCACTAAGTCCACCTCTGCTGGTGACCCCTGTGACGTTGGGTGGAACTAACATAGATAGAACATCCAGAGCTAAACAGAGGTGGTATCAGAAGTTCATCCTACTTTTCCACAGTTATCTCATATGTGGGGATGCATGTGTGCCTTTCAGTGTTAGAGTTGATGACAATTCCACTGTGTCATTTGATTGTACCATGTGCATGGTGCCATTAGCAGCAAAAGGTGAGCAGACAACATCAGGTGTGTGCTCAGCTGTTGTCGTGGACCCAGCACTAGTGGAACCTGTGAAAGCATAATGGTAAGATATATGTGGCAATCACGGAATATATATATATCATACCCACCAGCACTTGGCACACATAGTGCTACATGTCAATTAGTCACACATACATATGTTGTGGTTTAAGTTGTCACAGCTCCAGCCTCTATGTGTATGGAAAACAGATATTTGTATGTGTTCTGTTGATAACCAATTTACCCTAGTGGGTGACAGTACAACAGAAATGGAATATGTTGCTACTACCATGGGACATCCCTTGCAGATACCTGGACTGTTGTCACCAGCCTGAGTCCCATATCCAAGGTACTCCTAGATATAAGGTGTCTCACCTGCCACAGACAGTGTTACCAGGAATTCCTCCACCTCTGTGAGATGCCTCTAAGTTGGGGGTCCATCTCTTGTGGTAGACCTGCCCTTCACAATATCTTGTGCCTTGGTCCTAACATGAGTCCATATCAGTCACCTTGAAGTGCACCTGTAATACTGTCCCATTATAGTCACCCACAACACTGATATCTTGCATCCCTTTATGCCATACCTGCTCCAGGAAACTCTTGTCTGTCTTATTCTTCTCAAGGATACACATGTGTACATAGGTCCTGCAGAAGTACCAATGTCTCTGAGGCAGTGAAATTCTCCAGCCACTGCTATTCTCTTGGTCATATGACAAGATGTACACCTGTGACTTACTTATGTTGATCACTGCTGTTGTGTGTGTGTGTGTGTGTGTGTGTGTGTGTGTGTGTGTGTGTGTGTGTGTGTGTGTGTGTGTGTGTGTGTGTGTGTGTGTGCATGTGTGTGTGTGTGTGTGTGTCTGTGTGTGTGCGTTTGTGTGTGTGTGTGCGCGTGTGTGTATGTGTGTGCGTGCATGTGGATGTGTGTCCATGGCCATCCTTACCAGACACCGATATGTCAGCATTGTTATCTTACCCCCATTTGGTCTCCACAGACCTGTCTGTTAATATGTTGCAGCCATTTACACTCTATGTCATACTGTCAGCAGCAATGGACATGTTACCACTACCTACAATCTGAAAGCATTGTGTCGACAGTATGTATTATGACCTTTGTACATGAAGAATCATATCTCCTCTAGCATAATTTGCAGTTTGTATACATATGGTACAATGTTGCCCCCTTTAATAGCAGGACAGTATCCTGTCATGTCCATGTCCTCTGTTCCCTGTCATGGTGAGCCAGACTACAGCAGGACAGTAACCTGTCATGTCCATCTCCTCTGTTGCCTATCATGGTAAGCTTTTCCGACCCACCTAAATAAATCAGTCTCCTGTCATGGTCACATGGTATTTTACCTGACATACTCCACTGCTTGGTATCTGTTCTGGCTGCTTCCATACACTCTTGCATGCATCAAGCAGTCCTAAGGCCCATTACTAGTTATCTTGCCTGCAGTCAATATCCAGATATGGCAACACACAGATAACCACAATATTCCAACTCCTTCGTTGCTCATCATAAAATGTTCTCCCTCAATATAGTTACTTATCTAATTATCTTGCTAAAGTGGGTCGCATGTTGCAGTAGTTATGCCACTGAAGTGAATTACTATGAAGGTCTCTGTAATGAAATGCATTATCAGCTGGAGTCAGTGCTACCACTCTTGTCCTTGCTCATGCCTGGGCTGAAAGTTATGTGTACAGTGAACTCATGCATGGGCACTGTGAAGCTTGTAGCACTATATGTGTGCTGCACTGAAATGTTTCATTATAGAAACTTGCTGCTCAGTGATACATATCATGAGGCCTTCTGTATGTGCAGTTGTTTGTATGGGACTAAGGCTTTCATTCACATTCCAACCTGTAACCTTTTCAGGGATTAGTTTCATCAGGAATCCAACCTGATAAGCCATTTGCTGCACAAGGGCTATAGGCAACATCTGTTGGCTCATGGTGATGGCACCATGTATAAGATCACTTATTGGTACCAGGGCCCAAGAGTAAATGATGCTGTTGGCATCACCTGCTATAGAGAACAGTACCAGCACAGGAATGACAACCAGTGGAGGTACTGCCCTGACCGGATCTATCAGTGGGAGGCAGAGTTTAGAGAGAAGGAAGACAATTTTCTGTTGTAAGTGTTATGTATATGGTTTGGCACTGCACATTTTGACTGTCAGTTGTTGTTGCCAATGGATTTTTGTCAGGTAATTATTTACTGATTACTGTCGTACTTACGTTTTACATTGGTTGAGGACATTGCACTGAGTTGTGAGGCCTGGTGACAGGATATGAGAAGTATATCGATTTCTGCAATGGAATATTAACGTATTCTTGTAGCGCTCATATCTATGAATGTGTGCTATTTTCTCCTTTTCTTTCTCTTTTGGTTTACTAATTTTTCTGTTCAGTTATGATTCAGGTTGAAGAAGAGTGGATCTGCTCTGGCTAGAGTGATGGTTGCTGAGTCATCTGCAATCTTTAGATTTGTATGTTTGCTGGGAGGAGGGGGAGGACATAGTGTGGAAGGTGACCCTTAGTGTGGCTGATAAGGTCACATAGCCAACTAGCCCCATCCATCGGGTCACCAGAGATAGAACCTGCCCATGATGTCAGCCATGGAAGTCACTGACATCTGGGTTGTTACCTTCTAGGTTAATTTGGCAGATCACCAGAGCATGCATACTCTTCCCTGTCTCCTATCATGGTACTCTCCTACCTTTGTATTACTACCCACATCCTGTTTGTAGTCTAGGCCTCTCCATTATCAGTTGTCTCCCCGTGTCTGCATCTCTCTCCATTGTTTACCCCTTATATCCATGCCTCCCTTGTCAGGCTCTGTGTTGTATGTTTGGGTTATGTGTCTGCCCTGTTACCCTCCCTATACCCATTTTCCTCCTTAAACCTGCTCCTTGCTACCATACCTCTCTAGATATCTTAACATAAACAGAAAACCTGGCACTTGTTCCCACAAAATATACTCCCTTTCCTTCCTACCCATCTTCCCTTCAGTTTACCCTAGTGTGTTTTCCTCTGTTTGTTCTTGCCCATTTTCTGGGCCTGCTGTCTTCCCCTTTCCTCCCCATTTATATCATTAACTGTGCTGGCACTTTGCTGTGGTGGCCCCAGTGTTGAAGTTATAATGCACTTCTTTGCACATGTGAATGTGTATTGCATCAGACATGCAACATTCTTGTGCCTCTCACACCAGTCATGTGACCACTCAGTGCAGCCACTGCAGTAGTGTAATGACTGCCGTTAATGCAGCTGTGATCATTAACTATGCAGCCCATTCCTCAGTATGTTGGTATTATGCTGGACATCTTTCATACCTAATCAGCTCTAGACCATGTCATGTTAATCCATTGGTGTTATATAGTATAGCACTGCAACTAGAATGATCTTTCTGAATACCCCTTATGACTTTTCAGTTGTAGCCAATTAATAAACTCAGAACATTACCTTCTAAACATAAGATTGCTAGCCAGTGTTTAGGTTGTGTGCCTGTTTACATAGGCGCCTTTCCATGCAATGCTTCATTGATAGTTGTCCCTTATTTATGAGCATTGAAGAGTCAGGGTACTTAAACTTTTATATCTGAAAGGCTTCTGTAAGAAAGCCTAAAGGTTACACTCTATACAGAAAATATTTTCTGTACTGCATGTGTTCATTAAGTGACTTATAAAACACAGACACACATACACACACACACACACACACACACACACACACACACACACACACACACACACACACACACACATGCACACACTCACGCATGCACACACACACACACACACACACACACACACACACACACACACACACACACACACGGCGGGTGGGGGTGGGGGGGTGATCTGTCACATAGTCTACTGCAGTCAAGATGTCCACACTCTTACTGGAACTGCAAAAAGAAAAATGAATAAAAATTGGAAAGAAATAAAAAAAGAAGCAAAACAGGAAAAAAACAGAGAGGGAGAAAATGATGATGACAAATGGCTAATAAATGATTAATAGCAAATGCCTTTATTTCAATGAGGTAGAAATCAGAGCAGCAATTTTTTTGTACTACATGGAGTGCCATGATTAGTCTAAAAAACAACTAAATTACATCCTGGTTCAGAACTCCTACAGTGTGAGATCCAACCTTAACAATGCTTAGAGAGATGTTTAATTTCAACTTCCCATTTCTTCCTGCTGTCATCTCAGTATTTTGATCACAACTGCTTCCTTTAAACAGGGAATATGTAACCACTTACCCACTGCTTTACCGGCTTTCAAAGCCAGCACAACACATTACGTTTTTTTTTTTTTAAATCTTACTTTGACTAATTTGTCATAAATTGAGCAGATAAATCTCCATGCACTACAATAAATTATGATCAGATCTCCAGTCATAAAAATCATTATGTGTTTTTGACATCAATGCCAAGAATTACCTGTCGAGCAAATTTCTTTGCATCCATGTCTCAAGCACATAATATACTTGTTACGATCGGCAGCCTAATCATACTCCTCTAAATTCAGCAATGTTATGCTGTCAGTAATGAAATATATGACTGCATATTAATTACTTTAACAATAAATGGAGACAACTTCTGGTTCAGATAGTGGTCTTCTGGCACATCAAAAGCATTCATCTTTCTAATATTGTATTTCCTTTATTATGACTGAATAACTATATGAATTTCTGTAATTAATGGTGTAACCTTCATTACATCTGTATTTACTGCCTAGTTACTTTAGCTGTACATATGACAGCTTGATAGGTTGCAATATGTGGTTAAATAATTATTCCATTTAATTTTATTTTTATTTTATTTGCACTTTTAAATGTTCTTGTTGATGGTAAACCATACATATGTGGTTGGGGAATCAGCCATTCCTGTTACCTCAAGTAGTGTGTGTGGTTATAAGCAACCTCATCTAGTGCTGTAAAAATAAGAGAAAATAGCACAAAAAAGGGAATACTGACACTGACTGTGTGTGCAATGTGCTTCAAAGGAGTGCGACATTTTCAACTGATATTTCTGTAATCGCTTCCCATAAAAGTTCGGGTAGAAAAAATAGCCTGGCATTTTCTGTGTACTCCCCCACCTTTATCCTTGATATCCTTTTCGGACCAGTTTGGGACATGAGCCTGAACCTTCACAGAGTCCATGTTGCTTATGCAGGTTCGAATAAGAATGAAGAGGTACATATGAAAGTGTGAGTACTAGGGTGTGAATCACATCCACTAAAGTGTGACATCACTCTGTCTGGCACCTTATACCATAAGTTGGCTGCTGCTAGCTATATAAACATTCCCAGTTTAGTTGCATGTGCACTTGCATTATGCCATAGGTTTGAGGCTGCAAGAGCTCAAATACATCTGCATGAGCAATTTGTGGCTTACCAAAAGAAATAGGAACCCATCTATACCAGTATGTACACTTATACATATGCATTATAATGCATTTCATAGACTTGACTGCCGAAATGCCTAATTCGCATAAGAATTTCAGCAACAGAGCCAAAATATCATCAAATGTTTTAGAATTCACAATTTTGATAGCCTCTGAGATTCACATATATGCAAAGGTCGATGGAAAGTGCAAATTAAGTAAAAAAAGTTTAAAATAGGCACAGTTAGTATAAAATTATTAGAAATAGGAAGGCATCAGTGCATTTTACTGAGACATCTTCAGGGCTAGCCCCTGATTTACTAGTAAAGTGAGAAATCTTGGCATAGTACTGTAGTTCTATATGCAGTTATTGTGGTTGTATAAAAATGTTCTCCTCAGTGTTGTGTTCATTGTTTTAATATCTATAAAGTCAGTTACTGCAGACTCTGTTTTCTGGCAATAGAAATGCTCAGGAACAAAGTGTAGACTACCTTACTGCAATTAAAGGAATAAATAGCTCTTAATAGTGGACGCTTATCCATTTGACTTTGTTAAAGGAAGGTCTTGTCTCTTTAATTTCTTCAAAAAGTAACTGAAGCAGATAGCAGTTATGCAGTTCATACAGCATATCTACATCTGGCCAAGGTCTTTGACAGTATTTCCCATGCGTACATTATTGACACACTTGTAACTCTTAGTATGAATCCTTATGTTGTGTGGAGGATAACTAACTGGTTCTCTGACTCAAATGTGGTTACAGTTGCAGGAGCCACTTCTGAAAACATTTACCAGTCATATACACAGGGCCAACTACTGGGTCTTCTTCTATTTGCTATCTATTTCTCAGGCATTAAGGCCAACACTCCTGGCCTACAGTTATCTAAGTTTGCAGATAACTGTAAACTGGATTTTGTTCTTTGATCTTTCACTCACTCTCACTTGCTCCAATATGTGTTAGACCATGGTAGCAATTTGCTGCAAGGATAATGCTCTCAAATTACTTGTGAAAAAAGTGTAACATAATTAATTTTGGCAAACAAAGTGTTTCCACATACCATATAGGTGTCACACTCCTCCAGTCAGACACTGTGTTAAGAGATCCAGGCATCCTTGTTCAAAATTCTTCATTATTTGACCATCATATTTCCACTGCTGACAGCCTTCTTTCTGGCCCATCTAATCTCCAACAGCATCTCCACTAGATCCAAAGAAATCTTAATTCCCCTTTACTCATATCTCATCAGACCTATTATTAAATATAATGAACTTTTTATCATACATTTGTCTAAACATATTACTTAACTTGAGAGACCTCAGAGATTCATAATTAAAAAAATTAGTGACCTCAAAAATATTAGCTATCAGGACATAATGGAAACACTCTCTGTATAAAACAGGATAACGTGGATTGTTGTTGATAACAGGTGACTTGAATACACATATTGGGACAGACAGAACAGGACATGAGGACTGCCTTGGTCCACATGGGTGGGGCAACAGGAATAAGGAAAGAGAGGCCATTCTAGACTTCTGTCTTGCAAATGGCTTGATAGTAGCCAACACATGGTTCAGAAAGAGAGACGGTCACAAGGTCACATGCAAGAGTCGCCAACATGCAACTCAGGTGCATTTTCTCTTAGTAAGGATAGGGCACTGGTGTAGAATCAATGATTGCAAAGTAATCCCCAGTGAAACAGTCAGTCTATAGCATAACCCACTGGTGGCCACAATCAGCTGCAGGCAGCAGTCAGCGTACCTCTCAGCTGTCCAGATATTCACAGAATGTGCAGATTTTTGGTTCATATTTTTGGTCTGTTCCTCATAAAATCTGTGGTTTTCTGGCAAATCACTTGGATGATCTCAGTACTGAACTCACTAAATAATGACATACATTTGAGTTTCAGACTTCAAGTCCTTCAGAAAATGTATGTTAAAACAAACCCTGTTATTCTGGCACCTTTTTAAGTTTAGAAGAGCAACATTTAAACTATGTCCATATTTGTGTGCCTTTTTCCTCCCATTTTGCCAGGCTTTGTCCAGATTTCTTGCACTATGAATTTTAGAGGTATGGCCAGAGAAGGCTGTAAGGTCAACAGAGGCCAGGCTGAAGATCTGGAAGTTGACTGGAGAGAAAGTACAACAGTTCAAGGAATTACTTAGGGTTCTAGCACCCCAAGAATAGATGGAAATAGGTTTAGTTGAACAAGCATGACAGTGCCTCAAAGCAGCATGTGTGAGGACTACAGAACTGATATGTGGCTGAGCTAGGTATGGAAATAAGGTACATAAGGAAAGCTGATGGTGAAAAGCAGAAGTCCAGGAAGTCATCAAAAGAATGAAAGAGTGCAGGAAAAAGTGGGAGATAGAAAAGATTGACCAGCTAGGAAGGAATACTGGATGGCTAACAAAGAAGCTAAGAAAAGAGTTGCAATAGCAAAGAACAGGGCATCGGAGGCACTCTACCAGCTTCTGGAAAATGACTCAGTAGGTGGTACAAAGAAACTATATCAGGTTGCAAGGCAAAGACAAAAAGATAAAGGAGATAGTCAGACACCCTTCATAAGGGATGCCAGAAACAACCTGCTCACCAGTCCACAGCGCATCAAAGGCAGATGGATGGAGTATTTCCAGCAGCTTCTGAATGAAGAAAACCACACAGAAGCTGTACTACCCCAGAAACAGCCTATGATGAGAGAAGAAAGAGGAGCCCACCCTAGAAGAAGTAAGAACAACACTAAGGAAAATGAAGTCAGGGAAGACAGCAGGCTCAGATGAGGGCACAGCAGATATGATAAAGATGCTGGGTGAGATAGGGGAGAAATGGCTTCTGAGGGTACTCATAGCAGTGTGGGGAGAAAGGTGTATCCCAGATGATCATAGAATAAGCATAATCATGCCAGTGTACAAGAACAAACATCCATAACTGTGGGCAGTACAGAGACATCAAACTCCTGTCATATTGCTTGAAAGTTCTGGAGAGGGTGACTGATAAATGGATACATAGAGTAGTAGAATGTAAGATGGGAGATGAGCAGTTCAGATTCAGATCAGGATAAAGCACAACAGACTCAATGTTTGCAGTAAGACAGATAATTGAGAAGAAGCTAGCAATGAGGAAAGAGTCTAACTGGGCATTCCTAGATTAGAGAAAGCATATGACAAGGTCCCAAAATTTGGGCAGGCCTGTGGTGGTTTGAAGTCCCAGAAACATTGGTAGAATTAGTGCAGGCTATGTACAAGGACCCAATGACTCATGTATGAACAGTGTTCAGTCTCACAGAGGGGTTCTCAGTGGGAGTGTGTGTGCACCAGTATTCAGCTCTGAGCCCACTGCTGTTCATACTGGTGATGGACTGCATTAGCAAGCAGGTCAGAGGGAACAGATCAACAAAGTTGCTGTATGCAGATGATGTGACATTGCAGGCAGACTCTGAACAAGAACTATAGCAAAGGATAGGGGAATGGAATACAAAACTGAAGGCATATGGGATGAAACTAAGCACAAATAAGAAAGTGGTAATGGCAGCAAATTGGGGAAATCAAAAGAAGATGAGAATTGAAATAGAAGGGAAGACAGAGGAACAGGTAAATAGCTTCAAGTATCTGGGTAGGGGGACTGAGGAGATGGGAAGTCTGAATGACAATGACAAATGCAAATGGCAAAACTAAAACTGCACTTTCGTTTATGTCATCTAACACAGGACCCGAGTCTTTGGGAGGAACTACTAATCCCTTGTTGAATGTTAACTTTGAATGTTTGGCTGAAGTTGCATCAGTTGATGTCACGGATGATGCTACCTTTGATACTATTTTAAGAGAAGTAGAAACAACTGCAGATCGCCTTAAAAGATTAACATGGCAGCAATATCATATGGAAGCTAGCATGCATAACCAAGTAATACCGAGAGGAATGAGGGTTAAATGCATGCCTAGCTATGGGAACCAATACCCTGAGCTGTTGGCAAGATGGCAAGCAATAAATCTGGAGACTAGTTTTCGCTATATGCGTCTACTAATAGAATTTTTTAAACCAGAAGAACAGAAAGCTACAGCCTTCATTCAAGAAAAACAAGCAGAATTGGAAAAATGTGAATTAACTAACTCACAAATTACTAAATTAGAAACTTTGCAATTTAATCTAAATATGTATGACTCGAGACTTAAAGAGCAGAAAATTAAGAAGTTGACAAGAGATATTACTGATTTCAAAAATGGCCGAATTTTTGAATGGCCCAGAGAGGAGGGAAGATTTGACCTACGTCCACAAAGAACCATAGAAAAAAGGACAATATTGAAAGATAAAGTTAGTGAACAGGGGCTTAGCCTGAATGAGGAAACAAGATTGTTGGAAGAACCGCAAACTGTTTTTACTCGTATTGACTCTATAGATATGATGGGCACTCATGCCACTACTTCGTTAGAAGCAGCAGATAAATCTGCAGAGATAGGGACTCTCCCTAAAAAGGGAGCATTTCATGCTCCATTGAATCAGCATTTGCCGGTTTTCCTGAAACAGAACCATTACAGGAATCCATGAGCTCTGAGTCAAGACAGAAAAAGAAAGAAAACTATGAATTAAATCAATGTCCATTAGTTGTCAATCTTTCTAAGTATTCTTTAAATGCAGAGGAAATCAGTGTATTGGAGAAAGGACTTACTTTCATTCCCTCTCTTAAATCAGACTTAAGTGAATTTGTAGTAGATCTAAAATACTTCGCACGGAATGTGACTTTAAAGAATATCTATGGAAACAATCAAACGGAGAATAAAACACTTAGGAAACCTAGTGTATTTGTACCTATGAACCATCCAGCAGTAGATCTATTTACTCGAATGTGTAATGATGAAGTTGAGCAGTTAAGAATAGGGACGGATGCTAAAAACTTTCATAATATAACATCACAGGAAAGACAAGCTTTGTTCAATCTACAACATAATGAGGAAATAGTATTAAAACCTGCTGACAATGGGGGAACTATTGTCATCCTTTCATCTGAATGGTATAGAAATAAAATGCAAGATATGTTGAGTGATACAACAACTTACTTGGAAGTTAACTATCGTAAACTAGAAGTGTATATAAAAAAGATCCAAGATCAACTTTATAGTATGCTGATAGAAGGCAGTATAAGTATTGACCAATGTAACTTCTTTAATGTTGTCCATCCCACCATTCCGTCTATCAGTGGACTTCCCTAGATACATAAATACCTAATGGAACCACCTTTACACCCTACTGTGGCTGGGCAAGGGTGGATCACGGAATTTATGTCCATGTTTGTGGAGAAAGAATTGAAAGAAATTCTCCTTAACATTTCTAACGTCCTAAGGGACGCAGATGATTTTTTGATGAAATTGAAAGCAGCCGTGGATTCGCTGATTGACAAAGCTGACTTATTGTTGAATACGATGGATGTTACAAGTTTATTCACCTCAATACCTAATGAGTATGGAATTGAAGCTGTTAGGAGAGTAATTGGGGAGGAAGGCACTCACAAGTACAATGCCAACCTCATTTGCTCCCTTTTAGAAATGGTTCTTGATACAAACTTTTTCCTTTATGGACCATCAATTTACTGGCAGTGCTGGGGAGTTGCTATGAGCACCCCCTGTGCTAATAGTTATGCGAACATAGTTTTGTCAGATTGGGAAAAGAAATACATTTTAAGTGTTACAAATCCTTGGTTTGATCAAGTGAAATTTTATGGTCGTTTTGTGGATGACCTGTTCCTGCTTTGGAAAGGAGATGAAAACCAGTTTTTGTTATTTATGCAGTATCTTAATGAAACTACATCATTTTTGAGATTTACAAGTCAATACTCACGTGACCTTGTGAACTTCTTGGATGTTAGCATCTCACTTAATAGAGAAGGAGTGATGGAGACCTCACTTTATAGAAAGTCCACTTGGAAAAATCATTATCTTCATAAGAACAGTATGCATCCAAGGCATATTACAAGCAACATAATGAAAAATGAGTTTACTAGAATTATGAAGAGATGCACACAAGAAACAAATATACAGCAAGAGATGATTGACTTGAAAGAACATTTGCAGGCACGTGGTTATTCCAAAAAGGATACAGACCCCGCAGTAGACAGATTTCTAAGTGATCGGTCACAGAAGTCTGAAACAACCTTGGTTAAGAAGAAACAAGGAACATTTCCTATGCGATTGATGATCACTTATAGTACTGACAATAGACAGGTTAAAGATATTATCCATAAGTATTGGCCGATTTTGACACAAGATGTTAAACTTCGGGCTATAGTAGATGATAAACCGCATTTCAGTTACAAAAATAAGAAAAATATTAAACGGCTTTTATGCATGAAAGATGGATTTTCCAAACCCAAAATAGTGGGATGTAAAGGTACTTTTCAATGTGGAAACTGTTCGGCCTGTGAATATATTGATAACAGCAATATTTTTAAGCACCCAAGTATGGATAAAGACTTCATTTTTAATTGTAAAGCCACTTGTACTTCGCAAAATGTAGTCTACCTGGCTACTTGTAAAAACTGCAAGTCATTTTATGTTGGTAAGACCAATCAAATGTTTAAAAAGAGACTGCTTCAACATCTGAGTGATATACGTAGAGAAGACACTCATAATGCTTTAGCGTTACATATTTCCAAATTTCCCACTCATAGCTTTTTATTTAAACTTATTGAGAAAGTGTATGAAGGAAATAGAAAAGGTGACTTATGCAATAAAATGGAATTTTGTGAAACAAAATGGATAGTGAACTTGCGAGCAGATCGCCCTCCGGGGCTGAATGTTGTCATTCCTCTAAAACCAAGTTTGAAAGCCAGGAGACCTACTATTGGATGAGCAAGGAGGTGTGTCATTGACCCTCTATGCAGAATGGTCATGACTATTTTTACCAACAGAGGTGTTGTCTGCAATATGAGAACTCATTCGTTAAAGATTTCGTATATTAAGGAGCAATGGAGTCCCTAAAAATTACGATCTGATGAAGGTTTTACCGAAAGCGCTTATCGAGTGACTACTGGGACGCTCTTCTTTGATTTATTTTCTTGTATTTTTGTAGCTAATACCTTTTGCACCTATGAAAGACACAACTTGTATGTATAACACTGAATGATTCAATATACATGTGAAGCGTTTAAAGCAATTGAGTGGCTTACCAGTACTGGAGGGTTTGTGTGAATAGTTTCAGGGCCTTACGCTCACTTTTAAAAGTTTTACAACAACAGAAAGCTTCAAGTAATTACTGGCTGCATTAATTTTTGAAAGTGTTCTTGGACTGTTCCTGGTTATTTTTGTAGCTAATACCTTTTGCATCTATATTCGAAAGATACAACGTGTGTGTATAACGCTGAATGATTCAGTATGCATGTGAAGCGTTTAAAGCAACTGAGTGACTCACCAGTACTAAAGGGTTTGTGTGAACAGTTTCAGGGCCTTATGCTCACTTTTAAAAGTTTCACAACGACAGAAAGCTTCAAGTAATTACTGGCTGTATCAATTTTTGAAACTGTTCTTGGACTGTCCATGGTTTTTAATGCTCTACCATTAAATATCTATCAAGTTTTTTAAAAAACAAGTGTTTCTGGAGCTGTTTCCCTAGCGGAAATGTGCAAACAGTAAATTTTGTTTAGCCGTGGAGTAGTGGCTTGATTCAGCTACTAGGTGTATTTGCTGTGGTAACCATGTACATATAAGTGTTAAATGTTTCCTCACAGGTACTCCAGCGACATCGGCTGTAGCACTTCCTCTGCAGATAGAGCATGGTAAATGCGGACATCAATCTGTAGTACAAAGTCAGATACTTCTCACAGGACACATAGATTATATCATGAAGCATTTCCTAACAGGGTCACCAGCGGAGACCACTACATGCTCTGCTGCACCACAGCATGGTGATGTAGACAGGAGAATGGCTGCTGACAATGATGTCATCAGTCTCATTCTCAAGACAATAGTGCACATTTGCAAAGTGCATTGACAAGACCACCTACCCCACACAGCAGGTGAATAACTTCATAGTCAGGACACAGGCTCACATATTCAGCATAATCAGGAAATGACATTACAGTGGGGGTGGGGAGAATATCACATTGCTCAACACCTGTTTCTTCTGCACAGTCTGAACTGCTTGATGAAGAAGCAACGCCTTCTGAGCTGCAATACCCATTCACAGCCAGCTCTAGAAACATGCAAGGTCTTGTCAGCAGAAGATGTGCTGTGAAATAGTCTAGGCCCAGGTGACTACCAGAGAGAGTCAAGTAGAGATCTTTAGAGTGTTACAGGGTACACATGAGGAAATTCACCAATATACAGGAATGGTGGAGGCCAAGGACAATGCCATGATGATCCTCATGTGAAGTATGATTGCACACATGGCATCCGTGTCATCATCCTTTCACATACTAGTAAGGACTTACTAGGCACATATTGGAGACATAGCTGGATGTAGACAAGGGAATGGTCATGTGTAGTGGATAAGCAGGCCAGACCCCACATGTATCTAAAAAAGTGTTGCAGGCATTCATATGGATAGAGGAAACTCCACTGTCACTAGCTATAGCAGTTGCACAAAAGACAAAATCAAGATCATGTTATGCAAAATGCCAAAAAAAAAAAAAAAAGTGAAAAATGCAAAGGTGAATCCAAATTAATGATTAACAAAAAAAAACCTTCTGGGATGTAGTCACAAAATCACACAGTTTGATGAAGTAATTAAGTGCTTTTGTCCTGCTATGTCTTGGACATGGAAGTGTTTAAGTCCTCAGCAGCTCCCTCTGGGTTACGGATGGGTGTCATCATTACTATATCCCTATCAACTCTAAACCTAGTCAGTAACTCCTGTTCAGCAAAGTTTAGGTGAGTGATTATTTCCCAATATTTTCTTCTCCTGTCCCAGGACATGCCAATCAGCACATCAGGTTTCAGCATGACCAAGCAAGCAGGCAACTCAAAGTGTGAAATAGTTAGGCTTAGAGCAAAACAGATCATCTCTGGATATCAAAGTGAATAGAAAAGGAATGTATTCACTTTTTATAACCCAACTGCACACAGTAAAGATACATATCTAAAAGCAACTACGAATTGAAAAAAGTGGGAATATAGACTCATTTACATAAATAAGTCACAGATTTTTCACACAATGTATTTGTTTCTCATTATTCTCCCATTTACATCAGACATTCTGAATCATCTTCGAACTGTTGTGTTTAGTGCACCTCGTGTCTCTGAATTGTGCATTAGTTGTGCTTGTGCACAGCCAGTCCACCAGAGCTAGGTCTTTGAATACTGTAGGCTCATAGATTTGGTAGCTAGTAATAATTTAAAATAAACTTTCAGAGCACTTAACTTAGGGATATAACATTATATTCCTACCAGAAGTGATACGGTAGTAAAAACACATTGAAAGCAATAATATCTTTATTAAAGATCGTTTGCATTTTCGATAATTACAAGGACTAGTTTTAGATGAAATATAACGTTTTACATTTTCTAAGTTCCCTTTCCTAAAAGTAGTTAAACTTTAGTGAAACATCCAAACAGAATTAAGATAAACGTGCTGTTTATGAACATTTGAATGCATCTACTGAATTTCTTAGCTGCCTCCTGCTGAGTAACTATTTATGGCAGCAGCCTATTTCAATTTTTTTTCTTCATTATCATAAGTTCATAAAGTCATTACCAGGGTTCCAGGCCAAGGGCCAACAAAGAACTCCGACACCTCAAGATCAGATGAATAAGCCATATTTTTCATCTATTTATCTAAGTTTTTCTTGAAGGAAAACATAGAATCTGAACAGAATATGGCAACTTGTTCCACAGGCATAGTACACAGTTGGTCAAAAACTTTTTCCTTAATTTAGTCCTTTAATTACCAGTGCAAAAATTCATATTCCTCTGTGTATCTGTGTTAATGCAAACATTTAGTTTTCAATTTAGAATTTCTCTGAACATTGGATTATAAAATTATTTATATGCCAGAATTAAAATACCCTTGAAATAATTGTAGTAAATGATAAAAATTTAAGGCAGTTACATCTTTCTCCATGACACATTTTTGAGTGTGTTAACTCTTCTTGTAAATTTTGATGGAACTGATTCAAGAAATTCAATTGCACAGAGGTATAGCTACATAAAGAGTTATTATATTCTAATATTGGTCTTACCATACAAGTTTCATCTGTATTCACCAGCACTGAAGCATGAAATGTTGACTTTGGAGTCTTTAATCGATAAGCCATGTCTATATATGGGTAATGCTTGGTTTACTTACTGCTGGCATGGTTTGGTCGCTGCACTGATGCATGATGACCGTGACAATATTAATAAGAAGTGCTAGGCTGATTGCAGATATGTAAATTAATGGGTTTCACCATAATGTATGTATGTAGTGCCAAGCTAACTGTGATCTTGACAGGATGTTTTTTATGTGTCAGTGTTGTTGTGCTTGCAGCTGGTATGGAAAAAATGAAACAGACTAGAACACACTTATTCAGGTGTCTTAAAGGCGGCACAGAGCATGACATGTTCCAAAATAGCATGTTTTAATAGTAGACATAATTAGAGAATTGACAATATTCAGAATAGTGAGAAACTGACCAATAGTACCACAAAAAATCCCCACCGGTTATTTTATTGACATTCTGGCTTTGTATTGACTTAGGTGCGATTTTGATCAGAAAGAAAAAAAATAAAGAGAAAAATATTAAAAAATAATAAAATTCACACCCCAGAGGTATTTGACTTTATGCAGTCACCAACATAGCCAGTACACAAACAAAGGTTTACACACTGCAGAAGCACAGCAAAGTTAAATAATTAGTACCAAGAGGTGCACACAAAGTCTTTATAGTATGGACAGCGATTTTGAGCCTGTTTTCTGTGCTTTCACATTTGCTGAGGGGTAAGCCTTAACAACTGATGCAGTTAAATGAAAACTTTATGCCTAAAATAAATGAAATGCTTGCATAAATGCATACAAAAAGGCAGCATAACTGCTGAAGTATTTGTAAGGCATTTATATAAACTGGTAGAAGACTGTGAATTTGGTGACACTAAAGATGAGAAAATAAAATACAGAATTGTCATAGTCACTGCAGAATGTGAAGTCTTGCAAAACTTGCAGTAGGAGATGAATTTAACATTAGAAGCTATACAAACTGCTCAGTGGTCTAAACAAATTTAAAAAAAGTAGAGTGCATATACAAGACTAGTGGGACGTGAGCGAAATTAAGCAGACCTCATGCGATAAGCAGATAAAAATCATGAGGAAGTCAGCGTGAATGTACAAGTGCTAGAAAATGAACGCGATAAGAGAAGTGTACCAGAAGCAGATGTCTGATGGAGTCAAAGCTATGTTTCACACAAATCAAGAAGTGCCAAAATGTAATAAAATGGCATGTTTAGCTGGTGTGTGGAAGGCAAAAGTGCTCAAAGAGTTAGTAAAAGAGGCAAAAACTAAGGAAAATGCAAAATAAATATTTCAGATTCTGTGATGTTAAACAATCCACTCCAGGTGAAGCATAACATGTCAGACTTCCAATGTATGGTCCTCCAATATAATTTAAGATAAAGTCTAGGGCAGACACAACTTTAATGTCACGTGGTATGTGTAGAAGCATCTCCAAATACACAAGGCGGTTAAAGGAAATGAAGTATGCTTTCCAAGTGAGAAGTTTAGTTATAAGGGTAAGTTTCTAGCCATGACTGAGTGGAAAGGGCAGGAAATACTATGTGTTGTCAGGTCTTTAGATATACACTCTGTTGAATAGAGACAGTGTGTATAAATTGAGTATAACTGACAAAATTGAAGGGATAAGTGCTGGTATGTCTGTTGACATTGAACTCCTTAAATATGATCCAATTCACATGTACCCAAGTGGATTCCCTTATGTCCTTACAATACCAAGTAGATACCATTTCCCATCCAGGCAGAGCCTGAATTAAGATGAATACAATCTCTTATAGTATTTGAAAGGATTACTGAACCTACACATTATTGAGCTCAGACTGCACCAGCAATAATCAAATGGTGCTATTGAAAAATAAGTACAAACAATTAAGATAAATCCTTTATCAGGCAGATTTGCACATAGTTCTAATGTCTTATAGAGTAACACCACATAATGTGATCAAAGTGAGTCCTACACAAATAATATCAGGCCATCAATCTAGTATTTCAATGCTTGAAAAAGTTGCTGCCATAGAGTACTCCAAATAAGCCTGTCAAAAATACCACTTGTAGAATAACAAGTGTGCTGTACCTTTAAGAAGCTCATCTAAAGTTTGCATGTGCATATAAATTCCAAGCACATGTTAATTTCAGTGCCATTTTGAAGGTGTTAACATCCATATGCATGATAAGTAGTTTACAAGTTAAAATTACTTAACTTTGTTTATGATGTGTTTGTATATAATAAAACTGCTTGAACAAGAACCCACAATGTTTGCCTGTTTCTTCCTGACATGGCGAGTGACATTGTGTCAGAAGTGGGATGGTAAAGACTACACTTCAGAGTCACGAGGTACAGAGGTAATGATGAAGGCAAACTAAGTGAACTGAGAGCAAAAAAGGGCCAGAAGCAAACTAACGGTAAAGAAAATACACACAAAAAGATTTATTTACTAAAAGAGATAAAATGGAGCGCTACAAGGGCACAAAACATATTACTAAGCAAACAAACAGCACAGAAACATTAATTTAAAAAAAAGAAGCATAAAAAAGCTCATTAATCAAATAGAATGTTTGAAACGAGTTTATTTGATAAAATGAGCATGTTTAAAGTAAAATGAGCATGTCTAGATTATAATGGGCATGAAAGAGATTAAATGAGCAAAATTAATATTACAGAAGAGGCAAAAATGGGCAAACTGAGAATAAATAAAGCAAGGCAACTGCATGTGTTTTGGCAAATTACTGTGTTTTGGCATAAATTACTACTTCTCACTGAAGCCTTGAAGAGCATAACTAGAGTTATTCGAAGTATCTGAAAGTGTGTAAAAGTGCTTACATTGTGTTTATTGCAGTGCATTTATTTTGAAGAGCTTGTGTGCAAAGTGCAACTGTTTTGTGATGTGCAGTGAAATACAGCCATTTCAAAAAGTTTCTTGTACTTGGGTGTGTGTATTCACAGAGTGCTGCCATGACAGTGTTTCTTGCACTGTACAGAGTATTTGGCAAAGTGGAGCCATTTTGTGAAATTTTCGTGTGCTGTGTACTGTTATTCACAAAGTACAGTTATTTTGAAGTGTTTCTCATTCCGAGTTTCTTCTGCCCACTTCAATCACAAATTATAACTACTTTGAGATAGTTTATTTGCAAATTGCAATTACTTTGAAATAGTTTATTTGAAAGGTACAACTGCTTTGAAATATTCCTTGCCCTCAGCTTCTATTGCACAGTTTATTCGAACGTGTGCAGTTATTTCAAAAGGTTTCTTAAAATGATGATTGATGACTTTTACAGTCAAATAATTTCAAGATAAATGGCTCATACAGTAAAATAATTTCAAGACAAGTGACTTTCACAGTAAAGTGATTTCAGAATATTACTGTGCCTAGGAGACATTTCGTAAAGTTCAGTTATACAGAGGCGTATTGTGCTATTGCAAGTATTGGTATAGATTTCAAGCACATGTGTATGCATAAGTGTGTATTTGTGTATATTTGCAGAAGCTTTCACTGAGATATGTTAATATGGCAGATGGATTTCGCAAGCCGCAACCACTTGTGTTTGATCAGAATTTTGCAGAGAATCAGAGGATATTTGAGCAAGAGTATGATACATTTAAACAAGAAGCTTATTCTGATAAAGATTCACACACCAGGGCATTCATTTTGCTAAACCTAGCAGGGTCAGAGGCCACTGAAAGGGAGCATTCATTTGTCTATGTACCAGCAGTGTATGAAGGTGAAGAGGAAATTCATCGTATTGTTGTGCAGGCTGAATCAAGGGAAGATCCCAAGTGTTTGAAGTGCAAATTCAGAGAAATATCTGACCCCCAGACTAATGTTACATTACAAAGGCATTTGTTTTACATGAGAGATCAAAGGCAAGGGGAAACTTCTGCAGCTTACATCACTGACCTAAGAAACAAAGCTAAAACGTGTAAGTTTGGTGATTTAAAGGATGAGTAAATAAAGGACAGATTCTTGTGGGGTATTAATAATGCTGCTGTCAGAAAGATTTTGCTTCTTGACAATGATTTGACATTGAGAAAATCCACTGAGATTTGTCAGATCCATAAAGTTACAGAAAGGCACACATGTATGTTTGCTAGTGATAAGAGCATGGTTTCAATGGGCTCCAGAGCTAATGTAGACAACATCCAGCATGTGACAGGCAAAAGCAGGTCTATGCACATGGCAGCAGCAGTCCCTGTGGGACTTCCAGGTAAAACCCATAGTCTTCTAGCAAATTCCAAGACCAGTTCAGTTAAAGGAGCATGCTCAGTGTAGAACCACGGTTATCCAATGCAGAACAGACGCTGCTCATTACAGTATAGGGATGAATCAGCAAACCCCAAATCAAGCTTTATTGCTAACTGTTGCAATTGTGGTGCCAGTCATGAGTCCAGAAGAGACAAGTGCATATTATTTGGTCAGCAATGCCACAAATGTAAGAAATGGAGCCATTTTCAAAGATTTTGTAAATTCAGTAAACCTAACATAGTTACAAAGAAAGGTCACTCAAAAAAACAAGTTGATCAAGTAAACCTACAACAGTCCACTTTCTATGTAGATGGTGTGTCAGTGATTGGTGAAAAGATTGATCCAGTAGATTTACTGGCAAGAAATGAAGTGTTTTGTGTTGTCCGCATCAATGGTAAATCCACCGAGCTCTAAGTAGACACTGGTTCAAAGTGTAATGTTATATCTGCAGATACTTTTGCAAAGATCAGAGCTGGTGAACAACTAAATGTGACTAGTTGTGTGAAACTTGTTGCTTATGGAGGTGAAGAAATTCAAACTGAAGGCTCAGTAGTTCTTTCATGTTATGTGGCCAAAAACTGGTATAGCTTATTATTCTATATAGTTTGAACACCTGTGGAGTCATTGTTAGGTTTCAGAGACAGTTTGAGAATAAATCTGCTTTCGCTTACCAAAGAAGTTCATCAAATAAGCATGTGTCCCAGTTCCAGCTTCACTGACACTATTTTTTCAGAGTATGCTGATGTTTTTGATAAGTTGAGCAAACTTTCAGTGGTGTATTGTATGAAATTAGACCCAGGGATCAGTCCAGTGGTCAGTCCAGCAAGAAGAGTTCCGATAGCTATGTAGCATAAAGTCAAAGCTCAACTGGATAAGATGGTGCAGCAAGGTGTAATTTGTCCAGTTACAGAACCTACCAAATTGGTGTCGTCCATGGTAGCAGCTCATAAAAAGGCTCAGATGAAATCAGAATATGTATTGACCCAAGAGATGTGAACAAAGCATTGAAGAAACTGCATCATCCTATGTGTACAGTCAAAGACATTGCACCCCTGATACCGAATGCCACTGTGTTTTCTGTCTTAGATGCAAAGAGTTCTTTTTGCCAAGTGTTGCTTGATCGCAAATCTTCATTACTGACTACATTCAGTACCCTGTTTGGAAGATATAGATTCCTAAGGATGCCATTTGGAATAAATTCTGCAAGTGAAGTATTTCAGCATGCAATGGAGCAAATTCTTTGGGTTATCCTTGTACCATAATAGTAGATAATTTATTAGTCAGAGGCAAGGGTGAGGTAGAGCATGACAGAAATCTTAAGAGAGTTTTCAACAGAGCACATCAAGTGAACTTAAGGCTCAGTCTTCTGAAGTGCAAATTTGGACTACCACAAGTTACATATGTAGGTAGTTTATTTACAAGTATTGGCTTGAGACCAGACCCATCCAAACAGGCAGCTATCCTTGAAATGCCAGCACCGGATAATGTACATGCTCTACAATGTTGTCTTGGTATGGTCAACTATTTAGGCAGGTTTATACCAGACTACAGTGAATTGACAGCGTCTTTGAGAGAGCTCACATGTAAAAATGTTACATGGTCATGGTTAGAACAGCACCCGAAAGCATTTGATGTTCCTAAGCAGAAAATTGCTACCCCACTAAAATTAAGGTACTATGATGTCAACAAACCAGTAACTCTTTCCTGCGATGCTTCAAAATTTGGTTTAGGTGCAGTTATTCTTCAAGAAGGCAGGCCAGTAGCCTATGCATCTAGAACACTTACCCAGACTGAGATGCAGTATGTTCAAACTGAGCAAGACCTTTTAGCAATAGTGTTTGCATGTTCCAAGTTTCATGATTATATCTATGGTCAAGAAATCCAGATTGAAACTGATCATCGATCTTTGGTTACTATTTTAAAAAAGCCTATGCATTCAGCACCAGTGAGATTACAAAGAATGATGCTTAAATTGCAAAAGTACAACTTCAGAATGGTCAATACAAAAGGTAAACTTCTTTATCTGGCTGATACCTTATCCAGATCACCCAGAAATATAACAGAACAGCTTGACACAGAGAATTTTGACTTTGATGTTATAGAAGTGCTTAATTTTTCCACCACAAGACTTGATGAGCTCTGAGATCATACAATGACTGATAAAGTTTTGCAAAAGCTCACTCACTACATCAGTGCTGGATGGCCATCAAATAAATGTAGTGTACCACCCATTGTGCAACCTTACTTTCCTTACAGAGATGAGTTGTTGATGGAAGATGGCATTGTTTTCAAAGGTCCTAAAATTGTCATTCCTGCTTCCATAGAAAAAGAATGCATCCATATTTTTCATTGTGGTCACCCATGTTCTGAATCTACTAAGAGAAGGATGAGAGGACTTGTGTTTTGGACTTCTCTAGCAAAAGACATTGATAGAGTTATTTCTTCCTGTTCAGTATGTAATAGTACAAGACTGCATTTGCAAAAAGAGTCACTTCAGCTAAGTCAAATCCCTGAATTACTTTGGTCAGTAGTAGCTACTGACATATTCGAGTGGAACAATCAACATTACTTAATACTGACAGACTTTATTCAAATTGGTTTGAGATCAATCTACTACCTAATCTAACTTCTACTACAGTTATTACTAAGTTGAAATGCCATTTCTCAGTCCATGGGAGTCCACAGAAATTAATCTCAGACAATGGTACCCAATTTACCAGTCAACTGTTTCAGAAATCTGCAAGAGAGTGGGACTCCATACATGTTACTATTAGTCCAGAGTATCCACAATCAAATGGACTTGCTGAATGTGCAGTACAAAGTGCAAAGCAATTACTAGAGAAGTCAAAGTGTGATAATACTGATTATTTTTGAATTTACTCAATCTCAGAAACATACCCCGTGATGATATACTTGGCTCAACTGCTCAAAGACTTCTATCTAGGCAAACCAGAACAACATTGCCTATCAGTTCCAGTTTATTGAGGCCTAAGGACTAAAAACAACAAAGTTATTAAAGCCCAGTCATTTAAAAAGCATTCTTTTCAAAAGTCCAGCTATGACAAATCGAGCAGATTTCTTCATCCATTGAAAAAAGGAGAGACAGTGAGGACACAAACACCAAAGGGTATCGACCAGATTGGTCAAGTAATGAATATATGTGCAAAGCTGAGATCCTATTTTGTTAAATCTGAGTGTATGGAGTACAGGAGAAATCGCAGACATCTTCTTCCTGTAGCACAACCGATATCACAGCATTATTCCTGTGATAAAGACTCTAGCTCTCAGAGCAGTCCAGATGATATTCCTGTTCCAGAGGTGTCTTGACTCCTGATACTGTTCCAGCAGATGATCCCAAGGTTACTAAGACTGAACAGTCAGCAGAGACAATCCCACTTGCTAAACCAGATCCCAAATTTTATGTCACACGCTATGGCCACATCTCAAAGCCCAGTGTCAAAATACACAACAACTTGGACATAGTTGTATATCTGTACCTAGCTTTGTGCAATTGCATGAAGAAAATTATTCCTGTGCAAATTGCATATTTATTAATACCAGTGCCAGTGCCTGACTCATTTCTCAAAGTGGGAGGATGTAGAATAACAGGCGTGCTGTACCTTTAAGAAACATTTCTAAAGTCTCCTTGTGCATACAAATTCCAAGCACATGTTAATTTCAGTGCCATTTTGAAGGTGCAGCCAGAGTGTTAACATCCAGATAGCTAGTTTGTTTATAAGTTAAAGTTACTTAGCTTTGTTTATCTGATGTGTTTGTATACAATAAAGCAGCTTGAACAAGAACCCACAATGTTCGCCTGTTTCTTCCTGACCTGATTTTACAGAATGTCCCTGATTTTGCCTCACATTTTTCCTCTGTCCCTCATTAAATTTAGGATTTTATGGCAAATTACTGAGGATTATAGTCAGCCAATAAGGCCAGACATTAGGGTTTCATACTTTTATTTTTTCAGAAAATCCATATTAATGCAAAATCTGTTGTTCTATTGACCCTTTAAGTGCATTAGACTTACATTTAAAATTATCCCTCATTTTGAGCCTTTGTCAATCTATTACTTTTGATTTTGCCCAATACTCTTGAGCAAAAGTGTTGAGAGGTATGCTGTCGAACAACATGATCAAGGGTCAAATCTGCACACAAACATTTTTTATGACAAAAGACATTCAGATTGTTTCTTGCCTGATCAAAACCCAAGTCAGGCAGTTTGCTTGAAATTAGATGGTGAAAAGGGATGGGAGACAACAGGTATGGCTAGTACCAAATCTATAGAAACAAGGTGATATGTAATCCAAACAGAGTTGCAGTAGTGAGAACTCAGATACATGATCAGGCCATTTCTGAGATGTCCAAACCAAGTAGACAATTATTTATCATAACTGGATGAACAACTGCCATGACTGGGCAAATCCAAGCAAGAGAAGGACTCTGAGTCAATGACTTGTCACAAAAGACAAGCCCTTCATGTCCACAAGAGAGTAAGAAAAGACTTATACAAACATATGAAGATAGGGAGTGGTCACAGGAACAAAACATGCATTGAGGCTATATGTCTAAGTGTTTTCTGGGTTAGTGAGACATGTAAACTGTTACAATGTATTATCAAATGTTGTTGATAGTGCATGCTTTCAATGTAAAATAATAATCATGTAAATGTTACAATGTAAAATTGTGCTCATCATAAATTCAAAACAAACAAAAAAATAAATAATTTATGTCTCAAAGGACATATGAGATGTGGTGATGCCTGATCACTGTGAGGATCTGTGTGACCAGTGATAGACTGATCATGTCTGAGTAAACCTAAAGAGGTTTTCCCATAGTGCATTTCTGTAATGCTAAGCTGACTGTGATCCTGACAGATGTACGTTTTTGTGCTATACATGTGTTGCAAAGGAAATGGCAAATAAATACTACAAAACTAGTGCAAACAAGTTTTGGTATCCCAAATATCTGGTGTCTTAAAGTAAGCATACATCATGGCACTCAGAAGGATGAAGCTCATGTGAACAGGCTAGAAAAGATAGACATGTGTAAACCATGCATTGCCCACACCCAGACATTGATTTCTGCTATTATAGATTACCATTATTAAAACAAAAAGATATAATTATTCACTTTTTAAATTATAGCATTGTACTTGGACTCCTTTTCTGTTTTATTTGTCTTAAATGGTTTCAGATGGCTTCCTAATACATTTTGCACTTACAGGACATGTGAATGCTGATACCTACACAGTACATTAGGTCAATTGTACTTGCTACAACTTTTTTTAGGGAGACAGGAATGTACATATGACCTGCTATTTATGTTAAGACTTTAGCAAATTGTTGAGATCCTTTGAGGCAGTTACAGTATATTTTATAAATATGTTTTGAGTAGTGTTTTAGTTTCTTGGTTATCTCTATGCATGTGGGAAGTGGACTGTTCTGTTTAAATGTGTTCCTATACAATATAGTTGTAGTTTTTATTTTCAGTGGTTAGTGCTAAGAGCATTTCTGTTCTTTTTCCTGGGGGTGTTGCTCATGGCCAGCCTGATTTCTCCTAACAATCGGTGTAAATACTGATTAGTTGTTACTGTACATTTATCATAGAATATAGCCATTATGTTTTGCTGCTATGAAAACTACCATTTAAAAACATCTAAACAAAGTAACAGAGCCTTTTAAGGTAGCCTTGTGTCTCAGTCATATAACTGCCAGGGTAAAATGAACAACCTTTTCTGAAAAGGAAACTTATTTTGGACTTCCTGTTAAAACATAGATTGAGTGATACACTTATTTTCTAAGGTCTGTCCTTCTCCATTTTTCATTAAAAGTTACCCCCTTCCTCTTATAAGTTGGTGCATTTAGTGAAATAAATCTGTTTTATACTTTGTTGGGTATTATCTTTAAAAAGATGAACTCCAGGAAGAAGAACAATTCATAATAATCAGCCTCTGGAACCATGTGGCTTTAGGTAAGCTAAGATAGCAATGGACCACCTATAGTTCATAGGTTCATAGTTTAGTACTAAGCTAACTGCTCTTGTGAGCCATTTGAAGCCTAGCCAATTATCCCTTGTAAGGCTCAAACCCTGCATCTTATGTTTGTAAGGCAAACACCTTAGCCATTAAGCCACCCTCCCAACCCCTACCCAGTGTGAGTGATTATGGTTGAACCAGACTGTAATACTAACCTGAATCAAATTGCAGTAGAAATCCAGAAGATGAATTCCACTCTTACTACTTAGGTTGAGAAATCTAAAAAGACGAATAAATGAAATTTAGATTGTGCTCGTGAGGTTATTTTATTTTGACATCAGAGATGTACAGCATTGCATGGGGTCAACAGAAGCCTAACTTGAACTTCTACTTGCTGGAATAATTGATTTATACTGTGGGTGCAGGAAAAATCTGAAATTTACTGATATTCCCAGAAGGATGTGTCTTACTGCAGAGAGTTTATGACCTTTGTCAGTATAAAATCTGACAGCACAAATAATATTTTTCCCTTAACATGTGAGAACTCATATGCCCATGCCAATGCCAATGTTCATTTATTTATTTATTTTACATTTGTTTACCAGGGAAGTTGGAATGGACAAGTAGTCCCTTTTCAGTGGAGGCTGGAGAGAAATGCTCCACAATAATATCAATAGCAGAAATACATTATATATGTTACATATGAAAGAGACATTTAGCAGAGGAAACAATTCAGCAGAGCTGTACAATCAATTCTACAGAGCTGTACAATCAATTCTGCAGAGCTGTACAATCAATTCTACACAGCTGTACAATCATTTCTACACAGCTGTACAATCAATTCTACAGAGCTGTACAATCAATTCTACAGAGCTGTACAATCAATTCAGCAGAGCTGTACAATCAATTCTACAGAGCTGTGCAATCAGTTCTACAGAGCTGTGCAATCAATTCAGCAGAGCTGTACAATCAATTCAGCAGAGCTGTACAATCAGTTCTACAGAGCTGTGTAATCAGTTCAGCAGAGCTGTACAATCAATTCTACAGAGCTGTGCAACCAGTTCTACAGAGCTGTGCAATCAATTCTACAGAGCTGTACAATCAATTCAGCAGAGCTGTACAATGAATTCAGCAGAGCTGTACAATCAATTCTACAGAGTTGTGCAACCAATTCTACAGAGCTGTACAATCAGTTCTACACAGTTGTACAATCAATTCTACAGAGCTGCACAATATATAATAGAAGAAATGAATACAAATTTAGTTTCTCTGAGGTCAGGTAACATTCAAACATAGTGGTAAACACTGATGAATGAGTAAAGGAGTAGAAATTTAGAGATTATTTACAAGAAGATATGCTACCCTGGAGTGGAGCAGGAGCAAAGCCAATTGTTAGCCAGGTGATATTTTAAGGATGTTTTGAAATCTGCTATTGAGGATTTATTAGTGATGTTAGAGGGCAGGGAATTCCATCTTCTGGCCATATAGGGATAGAGATAGGTATAGGGATTCACCTGCAGAGTTATTGGCCTTAGAGACTTCTAATAGTTGTTTGTTACTTGATCGTAATACTCTATTCCTAGAGTATAGCTGGAGTGCATTTCTTAGAGCAGGAGTTTTGTCTGGGTGATGTAGGATCTTATGGGATAGTGTTAGCTGGTTATACAGGAGTAGATGGGGAATTCTAGCCATTGCAGTTGTTTCAGAGCTATACAGTGGTGGGTCTTATAAGGAGACTCGGTGGCAAATCTAGAAATTTTATTGTAGCAGGTTTTTAGTTTTGAAATTTCTACTTTTCTTAGGTTAGTGAGAATTGGGGAAGCTTATGTGAGTATAGAGAGTAGGTGTGTGCGGGCTGTTGTTTCCTTGGTTGTTTTTGTTAGGAAAGGTTTGTTCCTATATAGAATCCCTAGTTTTTTGTGGACTTTTGTTATGGTATGGGCAATGCGAATATAAAATCTCAAATTACAGTCAATCTTAACACCTAGTAGCTTAGTGTGGGTTACAGGTGAGATAATGGTGTCATTTTTGGATACTATATTAAATGGCAGAGAAGGTGGTGTGAATCTAGTGGTGCTGAAAAGTAGGAGTTTTGTTTTATTGAGGTTCAGAATTAACTAACTGACAGATAACCAAGATTCAACAGATAGAAAGGATGCTTGAGTGAGTGTGTGAAGTTCTTGGATGGAGGGGGCTGTACAGATCAGTGCAGAATCATCTGCATATTGTACGACTGTAGCATGAGGTGTAGATGTGTGAAGGTTATTGATAAAAAAGAGAAAGGTAGCAGCCCCAGGATGGAACTTTGGGAAATGCCTAATAATACTGGGAGTAGTGGTGAAATGTCCGAGTGCCATTCTACTGCTTGTTGTCTCCCTATTAGATAACTTTGAAACCAAGTAATAGTGGATGCAGAGAGACTGAGTGTAGAAAGGACATTGATGAGCTTATCATGTGCTACTATATCAAATGCCTTGGAGAGATCTAGAAAGAGAGCTGATACAAAATTATTATTGTTTCTATATTTGTTCACAGTTTCTGTGAATGACAAGAGGGCAGAACTGGTGCTATGAGAGGGACGAAACCCATGTAGAGCATTAGTAAGAAGTTTGTGGGTGTTAAGGTGGTCCATGATTTGTCTATGGATGCACCATTCTAGAATTTTGAATAGAGGAGAGAAGATTGCAATGGGGTGGTAATTTGATATTTCTTTAGATGTACCTCCTTTGTGGAGAGAGATTATGTAAGATATTTTCTATATATCAGCCACTAGATGTTCAGCTATAGATCGGTTTATAAGAATTGTTACAGGATAAGCTCTAGCTTCTGCAACTATTTTCAGAAATTTAGCTGGTACCTTATCTGCTGCCAGAGTAATAGGTCTTAACTTTTTTTATAGTGTTTTGATTAATGCCATAGGAACAGGTTGGGTAGAGAACCAATTGATATTATTATTTGCTTTACTTGTTGTAGAAAGGTTTGAAGAAGGTTGGGTTTTGATTAAGGCAAGAATTGATTCTGTGAAGTACTTATTAAACTGAGTGGATATGTTTTCGTTACTAAATTCATTTTAATTTCATTCATTAAATTAAATTAAAGGCCTATGCTCTTAAAAAGAAGATTGTTTCTTTGCTTTGTATTCCTGTAAAAATCATCAAAATAGAGGAATCCCAAATTTTGTGAGATCAGTGAAGCTTTGTGGACAGGCATGGTGGAATTATTGTCTACTTTATCCAGTGAAGCTTCTGGTGTCTTTTTCATGTATCATAACCTTTTTCTCCAGTGAAGAAAAGATGCAAAAAATTGAAACAGGCCTGGTACTTCACAGGAGAGGCACAGGGAGGAATATGTACAGTGGAAGGACCCAATATCAGCATTTGTGGGGAGGAGGAAGGCTGGAAAGTCAACAAAACAGGTCTCTCTTTTTAGGAAATAAATGGCAAAGAAACAGTGTGCAACCACTCCTAATAACCTTCAGATCCGCAACCAGTCCCAGCAAGTCACAGACAGAGGTTTAGGTATGATTCTTTTGATTTGGGCACTGTGAGAGGTATGACTCAGTTATGATTAGGTTGGTTTAAGTTATTGCTGTGCCACTGAAAGCAAAGGTTCTTAACATAACCTTATTGCTGCAGGTATCACATGCAACCAGAATTTTAGAAAGGATGATCTATTATGAATTCCCTTTAATAGTTTTGTGACTGAGTTTACATTAGAACTAGTCTAACAGTCTTCTAAAGTGAGAGTATTTTCAGCCACTGGATTACACACATTAATGATCAGACAGTGGGTGGATTCTTTCAAGTCTGTAAACTCTGCTTTACATCAGTTGGGTTTCTTTAAAATCATTATAAAACTTTTTCATATTTTTAAAAAAAATTTTGGTCCTCCTTGGGACATCATTTAACCAGCCCTATATCCACGCTGGGTCTACTAGCTTATCTCCTATTCCCCCAGACTTACTCTGGTATTGCTTGGACTGGTCATGGATCCAAAAGGTGTTATGGGGGCTCAGCCATCTTTGTATCCATCCTGGAGACATTTCTTAATATGCCCTACCCATTCCTTTCCCTGACTCCCATGCCCATTGATTATATCCAGGGGCAGCTCCCCTCTTTGGACCATACCTCCTCTAAGAGAGAGAGAGAGACATCGACAAACTCACACATCTGAGATGGTCACAATCATCCCTCCCCATCCCTCCATCAGTTGATAGAGTCACTACTTGAACCCGATTTGACTGAGATATAGTCAGGGTTTTATCCTATATTAAAACATTCAAATCAACATATCTACAGCTGAGAGGTATGAGATGCAATCAAGTACAAACAGTTTGCCTAGATCTTGTTAATTGCAAATTGGAGGAAGTTTCATCTGGTCAAGTTCAAATTGCTGATGTTGGGCTCACTAATCAGTGTTTGCCATAGGAATCCATCCATCCATTCATCCATCCACACCCCCTTTTTCCTTTTTTGCACATGGGGTCGGTGTGTCACTTCACAGTGACAATCATCTAGAGCCAAGGTTCACAGCACCAGGTGGCTAGCCCTGCCATGGCAGTTCTTCCACACCACACACTCACAAACACGCTCACACCTATGGACAATTTAGAGTGCCCAATCCACCTAATGCATGTCTTTGGAATGTGGGAGGAAACCAGAGCACCCAGAAGAAACCCCATGTGAACACAGTGAAGACATGCCGACTCCACACAAAATCTATATCTATATCTATATGCGTATGTTTATACACACACACACACATATATATATATATATATATATATATATATATATATATAAAATTTGTTTATGGACAGTATGTCGTGTGTGTGTGTGTGTGTGTGTGTGTGTGTGTGTGTGTGTGTGTGTGTGTGTGTGTGTGTGCATGCGTGCGTACATGCATGCATGTGTGTAGTATGATATATAGTGAATATGAATATGTAACTATAAATAAGACATTGTTATTGGCATCTTCTGATTTAGCAGTACATTACTGTCTACCTGTATAACAGAATCAATTTCACTGAAATTTCCATCTGTTTGGCTCATTCTTGCGGTGTTCAGAGTATGGCTATCTTGCAGACAGCCTAATATATAATTCTGGAGTGCTTTTCTTATGTCTGCTTTTGATGTTGTAAACATTGCTTGGCATCAGCTCCTGGGATAAAAATACTCCATCAGAAAAGAAGATCCTAAGCATTCCTTCAGTTCAACAATGAAAAGACAAATGAAAGAAGTGATTGATATCTTTATTCCAGTAAATGTTTCCATCATTCCATTTCACATGTTCACTGTTCATTGCAGCTATTTTTTGTAGAAACAGTTACCTTTTATGTCTGCAGTTACTGCTGCCTTCTGCAAAGAGGCCTGTGCATTATTCCCTTGATCAGGTACAATGCTGTCTGTTAGATCAAAAATGGGGCATCTTTTTGAAAAACAGGCAGTGTTTTTGTAAATTGCAGAGCACTTCCGCAGACAGAAAGGTCAACATTGATGCCAAATCCAGAACAAAGTCTGAAAAGTGTTCTGTTGTTTCCTGCGTGAATTTTGTTCAGGATTCTGAAGAGAGACTAGTCATTAGCAACATATGCAGGACACTTGTTTCTGAATTCACTTGGGTTCTGCCTCTAGTTTCCCAAAACAAAACTATTATTTTTCTTACAATTATAACACTTTTTACAACTTGGGGTTGTTTATTTTAATTACTTATTCAATTTACATGTAAGTGGACTGCATCACTAAGACCCCTTTCAGTCATGCCTTGGTTATAACATAAGTGATGGTAATATATAATATAAAGCAATATGACATAAAAAACAAGAAACAGTACAGTATTAGGTTTAGTATTCTATTGCTAAATGAAGCTACAGTAAAATAAATGAGAAAAAAACAAATAGATGCGATAGTTATGACATTGATTTCAGACCTCATCTGAAGGTGGTTAAGTACATCACTAGTTATTGGAAAAGTGACTTTATGCGCCAACCCTGGGCACCTCCAGGTAGATGCCTGTAAAATAAAATAAAATAAAATCAAAGATGAGCACTTTCAGGTAAAACTCTTCCTCATATCTGATGATTTTATTTTATTTCATGTCTGTATGTATATGACTTTTAATGCAATTAATATAGTTTATGATCAATGCCTTGGTGGATATGGTACTTTGTTTCTTTCTATATATATATATATATATATATATATATATATGTATATACACTTTATAATTTCGAAATATTGAAATACCGAATTTCAGTATTTCGAAATCATAAAGTCAAACGTCCATAATCCCGACAGCACACAATCGTGAAACACATAATCACGAACACATACAAACCATACACCACACAACACATACATCATCCAACCCACACTACAACAAGCAGAACACACACAAACACAAAAACACAAACAAACCTACACTACATGTAAGCAGGGGGGCAAGCCCCCCTGCATCACCCATGTGGGGGGCTGCGCCCCCCACACACCCCCTACTTATATATACTAACTCCAAGATCACACAAACAGACACAAAAAGGAAACACACACCCACACATTTCACAGTCCCTTGCGCACACACAAACATCACACATATACATACATCCACACATTCAGACACACTCAGACTCCCACACATAACCCTTACAAAACACTCACTTACCTTCAATTGCACTTACATCCATACACGATACACTCCCAACACTGCACGCCATGTACCGTAAGCCATAACCACAAATTTGAGATTTTCGAATTCGCAATTATGCACTTTTGCGATTTTCAGTTTTCGACTTTATGATTTTGAAATACTGAAATTCGGTGTTTCAGTATTTTGAAATTATAAAGTGAATGAACCTATATATATATATATATATATATATATATATATATATATATATATATATGTGTGTGTGTGTGTGTGTGTGTGTGTGTGTGTGTGTGTGCTAGTGCATGTTTATATAAATACTATCTTTGAAATATTACAAACTCAGAGAAGAGGGTGTAAGAGAGGAAAATGCAATACTTCCCTTCTTGTTCTTCTCTGGGTCTAGGCACTATGTCAGGATGCCAGCAATCTCTTAGGTGCTGCATTCTGAGCATCCATCAACTATCCATAGACAAACAGTAGAGCTCCCTGATAAATATATCATGCAAATGTATTACCCTCAGCAATTTTGTTTACACTTCTGATATATTTCTGTAGCTGTCAACAGAGCTCCATCATTTCTGTATGTTCTGATAAGTCTAACATTTTTAAACATCTTTATTAAAGAGATTTGTAAATGTTTCTATATACACCACAGGAGGCATTTGATGAGTCAAATGCTACAAAGTGTTTTCCTATTTGCCCTTTTTCACATTTTAGGACCTTTTCTAAATAAAAAGCTTTGTAAACTTTTTATTAAACTATGGCCTCAAAACTTTAGCTTTTCCTGTTGTAACATTCCCTTAGGGTAACATGCAGTACATCTGTAGACTTTAAAGGTGCAGGCCATGTAGTCACAGTGAATTATAACCTTGCCTTTATTCTTGGACAGTGCTACAAATTCATCTAACAAGTGGGCTATACCATGCAAACATTAATGGCAGGCTCTACATAATATATGTGCATACAGAGAAATTATTAAACACAAAGGAGCTGATGATACATGTGGAGCTGCTGTGATATATGTAAACTGAAGATGAAACTAATTTGATCATAATTATGTAGTCATTTTACTGGAACCAAATATAGCAGAAATTTAAGAATAAACTACCGTGTTGGTCTTCCAGTATAAATAAGTTCTTTAACAAAAGAAAAAAAAGAACATCTAAAGTCCTGTAGGTCATCAAATTCTATCCACATGAAAGACTACCTCAAAGGTCAGAAAGGAGATAATAAATGACCATCAGGAAGGTCGGAGCTAAGTATGAATTAAAACTAGCATTAGAAGCCAAGAATAATTATGAATCATTCTACAATTACATTAGAAATTAAAAAAAAAACACCCAGTAATTTTCTGAGCTAATCATGAATGACATAACCCATGCTGATCCTAACAATACAGCAAACTTACTTGCAGATAGATTTAGTGTCAGCTTTACTCCATAAACAGTCATTGATATTATTTTAATCCCTGAATCTCATACCCCCACCTAAGATCATTATGGAGTAGGTCCTGGCTGTGCTATCAAAAACTAAAAACAAATCCTAACAGATGCCTAATAAATGGGGACAAACATAACCTCACTGATCCCCTCCTTCACCTTTTCAACTTAAGCCTAGCCACGGGGTGTACCCCTGAGGTATGGAAAACAGCTGCTGTAATTGCCCTTAAAAAAGGGGCACTGCAACAGTCCCATAAACTACAGAACCATAAACTTAACTAGCCTAATTTGCAAGTCCATTGAATGTATTATCTCTGACTTCATAAACTATGATATTCAAAATGGACCCACAACATCCTGATGTTCCCAAATTCAAAGCTCTGTCACTATACTCGGACTCCTACAGATGGCTAAGAGTTGATCTGTGTCTGGCATACAAAGAATCCTCTGACCCACTACTGATGTATTTACTGCACATTAGCAAGTCAAATGGCATCAGAAATTCTCAGGTCTGGGGATCTAAACTGTTCTGCAACATCAACAGTATGCTTTTGAGGGAGAGGTCTGTCTCACCAAGGATACTGTTGCTGTGGAACAGACTCCCCATCCACATAAAACAAGGTTCATTCCTGTTCATATTCAAGCACAACTTAGAGCTATGGATGGGAAACAGAAAATTTACCCCAGGATTGCCCCCTGTACTACTAATGGACAGATGCAGCTCCTAAATGCTTTATCCCATGCATGGGTCCCCTCAAATTATCTACGGTATGATCCCAGTTATTCTCATTAGGGGTAATAAATAATTATCAACCATGGGATAGGTAAGGCCAATCTGTAACTAAATGGGATAGGTTATTTTGAGCACAAAAAGAAAAACTGGCTAAGTTTAAAATGGCCCACAAAAGCAACTAGCCTAGTACTTACCTAAGAACCTAGAAACCTATGAAAAGACGGTACTGCTCAGAGAACAAGTAAGTCTAGGTGTGGAGGCTTATTTCAGAGCTACTCATATTTAATACAAAATCAAGAGTAATGAAGCTAGACGGAAAGTCATGATATATTGACTTGAGTAAGAGGATGACATAGAGAAAGTCAAAGATATATATATATATATATATATATATATATATATATATATATATATATATATATATAGGAATTTGTGACACATGACAATGAGGAAGTTTGACCTCAGCAGCATATGGATTTATGCATTAAAAATATAAAAGACAGATTAAAAACTGAGGAACCATGATTCAACAAAAAAATAGTCCAATGTTTCCAAGAATTAACACATAGGGAAAGGTTGCTTTCAGTGGTTAGAGTGTAAAACTTAGATACCGGGAACAACTAATAAACTGAAATAGATGTAAACTGCAGTAGGAAGTCAAAGAATTGTATAACTTGAGAGAGCTTAAGCAATTAATTTATTTGGGTCTAATCCAGGAGTTTAAGGAAATTACTAGGAGTATATAGTCTTTTAACAGGAAGCCTGCTATACTCGAGATGCTCACGGAAGCTAGGACCCCAGGAAATATTAAGTGCAGAATTATTGGAAGAAGTTATACTACCTTGGTAGAACTGCAAGGCAACAGTGCAGGGGAAATTCACACAGGTTGAGAAGAGAAATCTCACCAATCTTTAGGAGAAGAATATTGGAGAAAGATTTATTTGAGTCCAAAACGTGCTATGAATTCTAGAAAGTTTAGAGTTTTTGCATAAAAGTATTTCTAGCACAATTTCTACACACTAACACTTAACAAAATGTACTGACAAACTAAGAAAGTTGTGCTATAGATGTGACAAGACTCATATAGGGAATTAAGAACATGTTTGATATCATGAGGCCTTATTCCAACAGGTTCACAGGTTCATAGGAGATTACTAGGCAAAAGGCTCAAGAGCCCTTACAATCCTAGCTAGTTTTACCCAGATTTTACCCAATTTACTGTCCCTAGAAGGAAGTCAACAAGGGTCAGCAAGCAGGGTTTTGACTATTTTTACAGAATGCATCTGTCCATAAGTGACATGGGCACAACCCCAGGTGTGAATTTGCAATTTCTCATCCATGGGTTCAGATTGGGCTTGAAGATGGTCATAGAAGGGCTCTGCTTCACATGAACAGGAAGCCTATTACAGAGAAGGAGCAAGCTCTGGGACACTACCTATCTGTCCTCCAGCATGATCTATTTATGTCAGAGAGCAGGTTTAGATCTTTGGAGCGGGTAACCCTCATGAAGTTAGTTTTTCAAATATGCAACATTTCCATCAAGGGTGGGTGAGAGAATGCCTTATAGGACAGGCACAGATCACTCCTCAGTAATCCTTAGGAGACTGAATATAGTAATAGGGCTTTTAATTGGTCAACATATGACATGTTGGTTATACCCTGTTTTTTCTAGTGAGAAACCTTTGTGGACACTCCAACTGTTGTAGGTGCCTGGCGAGGTACATGCCAAAGGGTGCATTGTACTGAATTACTGGTGTGACGAGGGCTGAATACAGTGGTACTATGGCATCCTTAGATTTGGATGCATGCCCTTACTTTTAAGCTGAGCCACACAGAAGAATTTCCTCACCACCATGGACACATGGTAGTCAAAGATCAGATTACTATCTATCTATCTGAATACCCAGATCTCTCACCACTGGGCCCACTCTTGAAGGGTACTATCAATGTTGTAATTTACAGGGGTATTTGATTTCTCAAAGGCTATTATTATGCACTTCTTCACATTTAGTTTGGAGCCATGGCTCTGACACCAATCATTAGTCTGCATCAGACCTTTCTGTAGGATATCAACATCATTTGGGGAGGAAATGATTGCCTCCAGCTTGCAGTCATCAGCAAACCTGCTCAGCCAAAGGCCATCTACATTTGCTTTGACATCTGAGAAGTATAATCCAAACAGGAGGGGGTCCAGCACTGTACTCCACTGATGCCTGGCTTCTTGCTGGATGTGGATTCCCCCACTCTAACAATATGTGTCCTATCCATGAGCCATTTGGTTATCCATCTGGTGATGTAGAGGTTTATGCCAAATTTTGTGAGTTTATCTATATTTCCTCAGTGGGATATTGTGTCAAATGCCTTGGTCAGGTCATGGTAGGTGGTATGCACTGTCTTACCTCATCCATTGCCTTGGTAACCTTCTCAAAGAAGTCCACCAGACTGAGCAGGCAGGACCTGCTCTTGATGAAGCTGAACTGGGTTGGGTCTAGAGTATGGAGATTTTCTATGTTGTTGTTAATCAGGTCTAAGATTATCTTTTCCAAAACTTTAAATATGAGGCTAGTCAGACTTACAGATCTGTAGTTTCCTGGGTCAGTTGATGGTCCCTCTTTGTGCAGAGGGATGACTGTTGCTGTCCTCTAGTCTACTGGGACAAAGCTCTGGAGACTGTGATTAAACAGAGATCTGAGTGGGTCTGCTAAGTCATGTTTCAGGGTATTAAATAGGGACCTAGGATTCTGTCAGGGCCTATTGATGCCAAGTTTCTAGCTTTACAGAGTGCAGTGATGACATGTTCTTTTGTGATAACAGGAAAAGAAACTACGGAGTATTTTATGGGGAGTGAGTGGAGGTGATAACGGGGTGAAATTTCAGCTGAATTTATCAGCCAGTAGGTTTGCTATTTCTTCTGGCTACGTATAGGTAATGTCATCTAGAGCCAATTCAGCAAACTGATGAGTGTTTCCTTTAAGATTTCAAGCATAACTAAAAAATGATTTGTGGTTATCCTTTGCTTGGGAGTCTATTTTAGTCTAGTATTTTGCTTTTGAAGACTTGACTATTTCCCTGTCTGTTGAGACTAATGAGGGACTTTTCTCTGATGTGTACCCTCCCACTTACTTCTAGACAGGAATTGCTTCCTTCTGTTGTATAAGCTATTTATATCAGGGTCCGCCAGGGTGGCTTGTTTTTCCCAGCTTGATTGGATTTAGTTCGGTCAGGAACTGCCATTTCTACGCAGTTGTTTAAGTGGTTGTACAGGGCATTTTTGTATACTTCTGCCTATGTGTTTTTGAGGTTATGGAGAGATTTAAAATTACCTGTGCTATCACTTAACAGGAAATAATTTGCCTTGGAAAAATTCTTTATGGTTTTAGGGTTTGATGGGAGTACTACTGTTACATTTATTTCAAAGGACACTGATTTATGATCCAGTCTTACCAATGAGGACATTATGCTGGGGGTGGGAGGTGCAGCACTCCTTCATGTTTGTGAGTACTTTGACAAGGATAGTTTAGCCCCTAGTGAAAGTGCAGACCAGCTGTTACAGAATATTTGAATTGATAAAGTCCAGGAATCCCTGCACCTGCATGTTAGTGGTCATACATATTTCCCAGTTTATGGAGGGGTAGTTAAAATCAACCATAAGTAGTGTGTTGGACTGACTGGTAAGTGATTCTAGTAACTTTAGGTGTGTGGAGTGGTTTTCATGGTTCATGGCTGGGGACCTGTAGCTAGAGATGATATGGTGGGGGGTTTTGCCAAATGGTCAGCTGGACATGGAGTACCTCAACCGAGTCATCCTGCTTGACCAATCTAGAGGTGTGATTGCTTTTTATGTAAATAGAAAAACCTCCTTTTTTCATTTTTGTCATTCTGAGAGGGTGGTCTGAACATGTCGCAGGCATTGTAGCCTTACACTGCTGGGATGTTTTTCACAGCCTTGAACCACATCTCTGTAACTTCACAGACATCAGAATTCTCTGTGGCACGGAGAGACTCCAGGGAGTGCAATTTCCTTTTAAGACTCCTAGCATTAAGCAGTAGTACCTTCACCTTGGCATTAGAAGAAGATCTCATGTTGGCAGGGCTATTGGTTTGGGACTGCCTAAAAAAGGCACTATGGGGGTGGCTGATGTCTTGGCCAATATTTGAAAGCCTAGTAGTTATAGGTGCAGACCATCTCTGGCAAAGCAGCATGGTCTGTCGAGCATGTTGCCCCTGGCTGACAAGTACTGGATCCCCTTGGAATGACACCAAGTAGCTAAGCCAAATTTTAAAGTTAATTATTCTCTGTTTCTATTCTGGTGTCATTCTTGGTGAGGGTAGAATTCTGCTCAATGCAAGGCTCCTGCCAGCCTGTCACATCTATTCAGAGAAGTCCATCATGTCTCTCTTCATATAGTATAAGGAGGTACATCTCAGGTCTTTCACACCCACATGGACAATGGCTAAGTCATACTGGTATTTGTGGTTGAATTTCCCGAGTGCCTGCATGATCTGATAAATCCTATCCCCTGACAGGCAACTGACTGTAACCATCTCTTTATCCCACCTGGTGAGACAGGCATCTGTGTGACTCATGATAGAGTCCCATATGACCAAGATGCTTAAATGTGTGGTGTTTTGTCTTAGGAACTTGCTTGTGGAGACAGTGTTAAATGTATTTTTATGTGTAGTGGTTGGTGTTGACTTGGTTTTGCTTGCATGTGGTTTTTGAGGGCAGCTTACGGGAGGCCGCTGACATTTTGGTAAGTTACTTGTTAGCACATCTGTATACATGGGTTTATGCATTAAGAGATTAGTGAGAGAAATGATGTGCGTGTGCTGACAACCTGTTTGTCATTTGATTTGTCAGTACATGAGAGTCATGTCTCAATTTTCATAATGTAACTATATTTCTCACATATTGTGTTTGTTTGTTTCATGATTAAGTGGTTGTCAGTATACATGCGACACTTGCTACATTGTCTCAGGATGTCCATGCCCACCAAGCTGGCCACAGAGATAGCAGGAAAGTGCCTATCCATGGTTTCAGGTTTTTTACTATGAGTTTAACCAGGGAGAAGAGTGGGGAGATTTAACTGGACTGGGATGACAGCACATGGATGAAGAATGGATGCTATACTCAGTTGAACTGCAGCTATCCAACATGACGATGCTGCTCTGTGTACAACTCAGATGCTCCTAGGACAGCAGGGGGACTGAGAAAGGTTGCAGAGATAGTTATTATAAGGGAAATTTTAACTTGATAGTGTTTGCATCTAAACAGGGCATTTGTAAGTGTCACTGCACAGACAGCAGCCTAGCTCAAACACTAGGTTTATATAGTATCAGAAAACAAGTTTTTCAAGAGAAAGACCTACAGGCCAAGCAGAAAAACACACAATAAGCTTTCAGCTTTTAGTGAGAAGCCCCCAACTCAGATAGGATTGCTACAGCCCACTTCTGCCACAAGAGTCAGTCAGAAATGTTGGTTCTCAAGTTCAAGTATAGGAAACCACACAATCTAGATACTACAGTCCTGTAAATCTAGCAGACACAATGTAATTAAATACTACAGCAGTTTGTTTGTTTGTGTCTTTCAGCTTTTCCCGGTTAGGGGTCGCCACAGCAGAACTCCGGTCCACTAATGATTGGCAGTAGATTTTTACGTGCCGAGTTTGCCAGCCCTGATGCACAACCTTCAATGAAGGTACGGCCATCAAAGCATGTCTCCACACAGAAGACGCTCTAGCTGAGAATCAAATGGCACAACGTCTTGCTGTGAGGCGACAACGCTACCGCAGCACCACAAATACTACAGCAGTAATGTAGCGATTAATACAGAATTCTTATGAAATACAGTAAAAATAACCAGCAGAAGTGCAAATGATACTTATTTTCATTCTTTTAGCAGCGGATGGCTTTAGATGCAACAGACTTAAATCTCAGGTGAAGTCGCCAAACCAAAAGCAGCCTTGAGGAAATGAGCACAAACCTACACAAAACACTGAGCTTATATAGAATCCAAAAAAACAAGATTTACAACAGCAATATGTTCATAAAAATGGCTTAAGAAGTATTACAAGAATAAGTCAGCAAGAGGGAGCATTTAATGGGGACTTATTCCTACTCATTTGGGTAAAAATGAAAAAAAAAACATATAAAGGCATTAATCTTTTTGATCTTTAGCCATGAACACAATTACAAGAAAATGGTAAAGTAAGGAAAAGTCAACCTAAAAAGGAGGTAATAGATACAATGGAAGAGATTCAAAGTTTAGAAATAAATCTTTACAAAGCTTATTCAAAACCTAGTGTGTTTTGGATGCACTAAAAAGTTAGTAAAACTGAGCAACAGACAAGGATACAGTACAGCTGTTAATGGGGAAATCTAGGCTGAGCTGGAATTATTAGCATTATCTCAAGATGGCCTTTAAGAAGTCAGAGGGAAGATCTGTGAGTGGCTGACTGAATATCCTGCAGCACAAGATCTGTACACAGTAGCTTGTATATGTGTGGGCTGCAGTATATTTGCTTCTGATATATGTAAGTGTATGTTTGTATAACTATTTAGGTGTTTTCATTCAGATATTCTGCTTATGTATAAAGTCATTTTTTCTAGTTAAAAATGCTATCACAGCAGGGTATTTAACTGTGCAGGACTGTAGAGTGAGATTTTTAAACAGTGGATGTACTTTACCATTTTATTTTGATCTGAGATACACACAGTCAGTTGTCGCTAGGGACTGAATATGAAAGTGATATTTGATTTGTAGATCCTGATTTTCTTCATTTGTATAATGACATATCTAGATATGATAAGTTATCATACTTATATCCCTAGCATCAAGGCATCATTGATTCTGTAACATGAATGAGTCAAAAGATAATAAAAGTTGTTTAAAAACAGTTCTGAAATTTACCTTTCATCAGGTCTATATTTTACACTTTCACAGCTAAAACGAACAATCTCCTTATCATATTGTTGTCAAATGTAAACTTTGCATTCATTGTCATTAGTACACTATATCAAGGAAAAAGGGAGCCAGCAACTGTAAGCTGTAACAAATATCAAAAATATATTTATTAGATTACATAAAAAAGAACAAAAAGAACAGACCGGTTCGGCTAGAATAATATTTTAGCCTTCATCAGTGTTGAAAACAGATGCATTCATTTGTTCCTTTTAAACAGTAATACAAATTAATTACATACTGTGATTGGTTGCCTCATAAATATTCACTTAGCCCGGGTGGAAAAAGTCCACCCAGTTTAATGATCCATTTTTTCTCTTTTACATCCAGTATAGAGTGCCATCCCACTTTGTTTGATCTGTCACCCAATATTCTGTCAATAGTCATAAAATTGAAAGAGGCTGTAGTGTGTTTTATGGTATGCTTATATAAGGCATTGCTGGTTCTCTTGTGTCTAATGTCACTTAGATGCTCAGAGATCCGCAATCTAAGTGGCCTGGAAGTCTGTCCTATGTAAAATGCAGAACAACTGCATGAGGCCAAGTAAACTAGCCAGTCACTGCTTCAGCTGGCAAATAAATCAATATCAAAACCAGACCAACATTTCTACTAGAGAATTGTTTGGACTTGGTGACCTTATTACAGTGGCTGCAATGACCACAGGCCATGCATCCAGTCAATCTGTCCCCTGAGATTGTTGTTTGAATACTATCTGTAAAAGAAGTCCTGTGTGGCCGTTTGTAATGACTCAAATGTGAACCCAGGTTCTTGCCTTTACGAAATGAAAGGTGACGTGTCTCCAAGATATTGTGTTAGGGTGTTATCAGCCAATAGTATGTTCCAGTGTCTCCGTACAATGTCCATCAGTGTATTGGTGTTCCTGCCATAAGTAGTTGTAAACCGTATGACATTGCCAGTGCCCCGATGCTTCTCCTTGTATTTGAGTAGATCCTCCATGTTAAGGTTTGCAGCATAGTTGCTTGCTCTTAGAACATAACCCATCTTATAACCCCTGTTTCTAAATCTGTTAACCAGATCCTTGCGAAAGACCTCGAAAGAGGAATCTTGTGAGCAGATACACCTCATCCTGATAAACTGGGATTTGGGAATATTCCTAGTGATATGGGGAGGATGAAAGCTGGATGCATGGAGTAAGGAATTATATTAAGGATATTTACGAAAAACTTCAGTACGTAATGTATGATCCTCATTTCTACAAACCTGAACATCTAAATATGTAATGTGTTCTCTGTGGTAGTTTACCATGAACTGAAGACCCCATTTGTTGTCATTTAAATATTCAATAAATTCCATGAGATAATCAACATCTGACCTCCACACCATCCAGCAATCATCCAGATATCTCCTCCATCTGTCAATTTCACCCATATAGATGTTAGTGTCGCATCATAAATGATATGCTCCTCGATATAAGCCATAAAGAGATCTGCATAAATGGGGGCAAAAGATGCCCCCATAGCTGTTCCCTGTACTTGCCAGTAACATTGATTTTGGTAGGAAAAAAACATTCTTGGTTAACACATGTTCCGTTAAGCATATCAGGAAGGTATTAAAGCATGGTTCATACAAATTAGATTTATATAACCAATAGTCAATTGCATTGAGGCTTGCCCAATGTGGGATGTTTGTGTAAAGTGCACAAACATCCAACATACAGAGGAACCAACTCTCCTCAAGTTGCATCTCAGAAGCAATGCCCAAAAACTCTGTAGTGTCCTGAATCCTAGATCTAACCCATTTCAACAGAGGCTGAAGATGTAACGTAAGGAACTGGGACAAAGGTTCAGTTACTGAGCCATTCCCAGCAACAATGGGTCTGCCAGGTGGATTGAGGGGATCCTTGTGGATTTTAGGAAGAAGGTATATGCATTGGCTACATGGATCTGATACAGTGAGATGGAATTTGGTTTTGTTTTCTAATACCATGATGGAAATGGACCCCATTCCTAAGTCAAGGCATGATTAGAATTCATGAAGTGATCACTATTTCAGTCTTTGATGTTAGCCAAGAATGCTCATCTCACCATTTGAAGTCTGCCCAGAACTGCTGCCTTCTGCGATTCATATGGGGCTACATGTATTGGTGGCATATTTTAAGTATTATTGCAAATGAGTTTTTATTAGTTCGATTACTCCTGGTATTACTACTGGAACTGTCTGGGGATCTTTCTTCCACTTTGTTCTTACTTCTGCTTGCAAATCTTGGTTTATATACCTTAATTCTTCAGATCTGGCATAATTTCAGTTTTGGATATATTAAAAAAGGTGCAAAATACTCCTTTGCAACATCAAAAGCCATTGCTTCTGATTCTACTTCCAAATGGAAATGGAAAGAATGTAAACTACACATAAATCAGATTTTTAGTGTGTCACTGTTAAGGACATTATTTTATATCTGTGTGTAGCTTAGCTTCAATTTTACTTCAAAAGATGAGTTTCTTGCACCTTCACAGGTATAGTTAGAATTGTATAATTGTGCAAGCATCCAAAGTCATGGTCTATGCAGCATTCACTACAAGGCGGATCTCTTAGAAGCTGTATGTAGTATGTTGTTCATGTGATGCACCAAATTTAAACCAATAACAGTATCGGTTGAACATTTTGTTCTGTGTGCATCAAGCACTTGAACTGCAATACATGCAACAGCCTGGGCATCACTTTTCAACAGACAATATTTTAATACCAGTAAACACCCTATGTGCATAGCACGTTAGAACAGGTCTGTGAGCCTTTGTGTGAAAATACTGTATTGGTCATCAGAAAGCCTTTGATGTGTTACTGCCATACCAGTGACCATCTTGCCAAAGTAAAAAGACTGTTTTGAAGCGTTTCCTATGATCTGTTGTAAAACACTGCCAGATAGCTGTGGCATTCTATGTATATAAAACACAGCATAGTTTACAAGTATTCAACACATTGTAAACTGTATCTATACTGCAATTTACTTGATTTTTTTTCCATTACTTCCATCCTTAATAAGCTATTTTCTGCATTATATACCATATTTGACTTTTATTTGCTTAAACAGCATAATGAATACATTGCTATATCACTGCGTTTGTTTTCTCATCTTTAATCACTGCACTAAGTGTGATGAAAGTCCGCACAGATCAGAGCTCTTCCAAGGACAGCAAATTAAATAAGTAAATAAGTAAGTATGCAAGTAAATGAACAAATAATAAATTACATGTGTCATCTTTAGCACTGCCTTAAAGAGCTGCCCATATTTAAAGCAACACACTGCATCTTCAGCTGGATTTACACCACTCTGTAAGTTCTTCAGTTTATCTATTATGTGTGAGTGGGTTAGCTCTGAGATCAGCAGGGTAACCTGTACCTCCACAAAGAGTACAAATGCACGTGCTTTACTAACAAAGGATAAATATGCCTCTTCTTCTAAAATCACCCTTCTAGTTACAAGTCACAGCTACCTTGTTCATTTCCTGCAACATCCATGTATAACAGAAAGAAGAAACTCCATAAACTGACTCGTTGGACCAGAACCATACAGTGTCAGAATCTTATTAACAACCACTCTAAAAAATTGAAGACAACTGTAAAGACCAGCAAAACACCACATAAATTAATACTAGCAGCTGAAGCAAAGGATAGCTACAAGTCCTTCGTCAATTATGTCACACAAGAAATAACTCTAAATACTGCTATGCACTTTTCCAAAATGGAAACTCCGATTAAAATGCAAATGACATCACAGGCATACTGGCTAGCAAGTTCCTTCCCTGAATCTGCAATCCCTTCTCAAACCATCTCTTAGTTAAGCCCCCCCCCCCAGCCAGTTTCACTAAGGAAAACACACCTAAGGCACTCTCACAGACCAAGAACAGTTCCTCCATGGGCTCAGACAACATACTAGGTTGTCTAATAGTGTTAAACATGCACTCTCTCATCCCTTTCTCAAACTGTTTAACCTTAAACTTGCTAAGGTTATGTCCCAGAATCTTGGTGCACTGATGTAGTAATGCCCCTCCAAAAGGGTAGACCCATCATAGATCCTGGAAAGTATAAACTTATCAGCCTTATGAATCTTATCTGCAAAGATATGGAGTACCTAGTCACTAACCTCATAATCATGATGTCAAAAATATAACTAAGCTAGACCCACTGTGATTCAGCTTTATAAAGGGCAGGTCCTAACTGGTGAATCTTCTCACCTTCTTTGAGTCGGTCACTCAGGCAATTGACAGTGGTTACAATGTCCAAACTGCCTACTTCAATCTTGCTAAGTCATTTAATACCATACTGCATGATGGAATTGTTTATAAATTGATGGTCTTAAAACTAAATCCCAGTGTAGTAAGATGGATAGTCCACTGGCTAAAGGACAGAACACATATTATCTGGGTGGGTGTTGCCTCCTCAGACAGAGAGAAGGTAACCCATGTTGTCCCCAGTGATGTATACTAGCCCTGCTTACATCTGCTTTTCAGACCTACAAACTGATAATGATCTCTGGTTTGCAATGTTTGCTGATAACTGGAAGTTGGGTGTGGTCATCAAATCCCCTTGGAGAAATATCACCTCCAAAACAAATTAACTAAAGTCAATTCTTGGTGCTTAGAAAACAATGGCACAAACCAAACACCAATAAATGTAGCATCAGCGCTTTGAGAAGCAGAAACACTCTGCATCCTATTGCATTGACATTATCCCATTACCATATGAATCAGTGAGAAGTCATCTGGGAACTTGGCTTGATAACTCCCATTCCTTTGAGCATCATGTGACTGTAGTTCGGAAATCCTTCTACATTTCATTACTAATGGCCAAAGACATCTCTTATAAAAACAAAGAAGTCATTGTCCCCCTATAATCTACTATAGTCATGCCTGCTATAAAATATAATGCACCCTTTGTCCTGTGTTTGGCTAGGCACATTAAAAACACTAAAAAACACAAATGTCCCTAAGAGAAAGGATCCCTGGTTTCAAAAACATTAGCTACCAGGAGAGGATGTAGTCCTTGCCCCTGTACTCAGTGTTGTAGAGGCTCCTGAGGATAGACCTGTGTCACGTTTACTGTGCCCGTAGGGATCATGTTCTCCTTGACCTCCTTTTCCTTGGCAGAACAAATTGTGCAGCCAGTACCAGCACAAGAGATCTCAACCACCATCAAGGACTATGTAAAACTTGATAGAGAATTAGGTTCATCAAAAAGAGTCCCCTCCCCATGCTTTAGAACAGATTCTCCCAGCATATCAATCAAAATGGCTCTTTATTATCCTTCAAGCATAGTTTAGACAGTTGGATGGGTGCCTTTACATTTACCCTATGACTTACTGGTGCATTCCTCCTTGCAAAAGGTGGCGGAGCCTATGGGTGGGCATTGCATGATGTGCATGACTACTGGTCAAACTTGCATTTTATATTCTAGGATTGTGTGTGTGTGTGTGTGTGTGTGTGTGTGTGTGTGTGTGTGTATATATATATATATATATATATATATATATATATATATATATATATATATATATATATATATATATATATAGATATGAGGCAGCAAATTTCATTGAATGTTCCTATGGTCAACATCTGTTTAGTTGGCACAATCTGGATGACTAAGCAGATGGCTGACTGGTGTGCAAAGTTGCACAGTTTTTGGGATTTGAGACTATGCCCTTTCTGTGATATTGTGCATTCTTGCAGTTAGTATATATAATTAGCGAGTGACAGCGGCACAGCCCACCCATGGGAGTTAAGTTTATTTGTTGTTTCTTTGTTTTAATTTTGCATGCACTGAGATTATTGCTGTGCAGATGTGTACTGACATGTCATCACTTATGTCGTCAAGGTTTTGTGCTCAGTGTTAGTAACATCAACATTTGGGTCTGTTGATCAACTTAAACAGAAGTGTGTGTGTGTGTGTGTGTGTGTGTGTGTGTGTGTGTGTGTGTGTGTGTGTGTGTGTGTGTGTGTGTGTGTGTGTGTGTGTGTGTGTGTGTGTGTGTGTGTGTGTGTGTGTGTGCATATGTATATATGCCTGCATACACACACACACACACACACACACACATATATATATATATATATATATATATATATATATATATATACTGTGTGTGTATGTATATATATATATATATATATATATATATATATATATATATATATATATATATAAAATATATATATATGTGTGTGTGTGTGTGTGTGTGTGCATATGTATATATGCCTGCACACACACACACACACACACACACACACACACATATATATATACTGTGTGTGTATATATATATATATATATATATATATATATATATATATATATATATATATAAAATATATATAGATATATATATATATATATATATGTGTGTGTGTGTGTGTGTGTGTGTGTATACTTGTTTTATATATTATACAGAGAAAGAAAGACCTGACTCAACATATTAGCATATTCAATTCATTCCTATCTGTGAGTCCATGAGTACTCTCATATTCTCTCAAAATACATTTTTAACAGGATTGTGAGAGAGTCCATATGTATCAAGCAGTTCTAAGGTATATTGGGCACAAATAAGGCCTGGAAAAATAGCATTTCCTCCTAATATCCATAGGCAATTACTGTTTAATTCATAATCTATGGAGTATCAATGGCAAAAGACCATATTCTAGCACTAGGTAACATAATCCCATCCCACTGGGTTTTCTATTACCTGCAGTCTTGCATCTGTTATCATTTCTTACTACCTTGATGGTAGCAAACATTCTTCTTGTTTCGTCTAGATATAATTATTATGGAATACCCTCCATCATTTTTATTTATTTTCATTATCAGGGTAGAACACTGACACAGATGGACATTTGTCATGTTTAGAAGTATTACAAAGAATGTGTGATTGTGATATAGAATATTAGAAAGTAGACATCACAGATGTAGTTAAATGAAAATACTTAGCATGAGATAACACAATCAATGATACAATTTATAATATGTACAACTGTACAATAATAAAAAGTGAAATGATGACAATGATTGTATTAGCTGGAACATGTTACGTTCTCTCCTGGGAATCATGCAGTATAAGGCATGATAATCCTGTCTGTCACTGTAAATCTAAAAAATCCCTGGTGTGTATTTCAACATATGTGCTCATCCATAAATAATGCAAGAGTACTGTAGTTGTAGCCAGTTGCTGCTGCATGCTGGTTATGCAGAAGCTATGTAAGCTATATATATCTGCAGTAAAACTTTTCTTTAGCCATAAAAAAAAATGAAAACCTTCATGTCTTAAATGTACTCCTCCCTAACATCATTGCCCAAGTAGTATGTCTACTATTTGAGTCTTCATTCAATACCTTCTACTTTACTGGTCTCTGAAACCCATCTTCAGCCGCTTGAGCTCCTACTTCCCCTCTTTGTACCCTTTTTCCATTTTGTTTCCTTTTAAAATGCCTTCTCTTGTCACGAAGAGTTCCCTAATCTTCCCTCCCTACCATTATCACCTACATTCCGCCATATCAAAGGCGACTTTATATTCAGTTTCCCTGTGCTTTATCCTGCCAGTATTCTCCTTCCTGTTATTTCTCCTCAGACCCAATTCGTACTTGTGCCATCATCAAGCGTTTCTCATCTGTTACTGTTAACAGCGCCTGCTTCATGCTCCTTTATGTTAACAATTGTCCAGTTATATGGGAATAAGCCTAATCTCCATTTCATATGTTTACTTACCTCATTTCATCCTTTCCTTTCCTCCTTCATATTATGTTCTTACTTTGCTTGTTTTCGTTTATTTTCCTCTTTCCTCCTCTTCTAATTCCTATAGCATCGTATTTGTGGAATCAATAAAAATTTCCCTAGGGATATTCAGAAAAAATGTGATTTTGTCAGAAAAGATAATATTTCTTGTAGAAGCAATCCTCTACAAAATGCCTTAGATAGAACATTTATCAGTGTTACAATAAACTCCCTATTGAAACATCAGCACTCAAAATGCCAAGTGCCGACAAGCCAAAAAAATTTTTCGAAAGCACAGGAGAAGAGCAAATTTTGTAAAATGCTGTTCTCCTCAAACTTCTTTTTGCAGGCCACCATATATATAAATTATATCTAGCGCCAGTTTGCAATGTGCATGATTGCTTGAGTGGAAACTGTTAACTACTTGGTTTTCCTGTGCAAACTTCTTCTGTAATTGCATTAGGTGCTGCTACTGGCCCTTCTGATTTTTGCGAGTCAACCTGCTGTTCACTCAAAATATAAGGTGCACAATTTGATGGAAATGCTGCAAACAGCTGGGGTCAGCATAACTATGTGATGTGGTTAACTTAGTTTAATACTGCTAGGTACTCCATAATTGCATGTACACTGAATTTGAGAAGTGTTAACTGTACATGATTAATGCTACCATTGCCTGCTTCATGGCATTTATTACACTATATTCAGATCTCTTAATTTGTGCAGTTATTTGTATATTTTTTAACTTTACCAAGTAGTGTGCTTCAATCACTATTATTTGTAGTATCATGGACTGCCTGCTGTTAAATTTACACCCATTTAATAAACTGTGCCCTTGATAATATTACTGCTGCTATTAAGGTCATATATCTGTTGACATTACTTTAATCAATGTAGTGGAATTTATTTGATTTGCTCTAACTATCTGCTGCAATCAAGGTCATGTAAGTGCTTTATTTGCTACTATCTGCTGATGTTTTTCTAATAGTATTGTATAACCTGATGTATGTACACAAGGAATTATGTGACCTGCATTGCTAGGTGCCTCTCTAACCCACATTCTAACACACTCTCCTAAACTACTATTTTCTAATTTTCTCATTACAGTTTCTCTGCTTTAAAGAACAATGGTATCCCCACACCTGAGAATATTGCCAGGAACTTGTCCATATCAAAACAATGTAACTGTGCTCTTCAAGCCTCTAACAAATAACTGAATGCAGTGTATGTTCCATTATCCATTGGTTTCATTTTTAATAATTAAAACTAACATAGGAATGTGCACATTAGTCAGGCATCATAACCTCAGCCTCCCCCTTTATTGAACTCTTGTAGTTCATTGCCCAAACCACTTTCTCACACAAAATAAATTCAAAATTTGTATTAATTTACTGCCTAGTAGATATATAGCCACAGCATTCCATCTCCTTCCCCACACTGACCTGGGGCTGGCTTTATAGGTGGCTGATTGTTTTTGTGGCTGTTGCTGACTCATAAGCCTCATGGTTCTACCCACTCTGGGCTCACATTGCCCCATACCCTACCCCCATTCCTACCCACCCCCTTTTCCATTACAGTTATACTTCGTGTTACTCCACCCATTCTCCTCCTTAAACAATAGCACAATTCATATCATTAACAACCTTTACTCCTCTCCCACCAAATTTTGTCCCTTAACACAAAAACATGTTCCACTATTTCCTGTACCAAAAACAGGCAACCCCAAACCTAAATTTCAATATGAGACATAAACTAAAACTCTTACTTTCCTTATCTTTCTTGCCCTTACTACTTTACTATTCTTATTATCCCAATTCACTACCCTCCACACCCAATTAAATTTAGCTCTACCAACATCTGCAACACTCACTAAACCTTTGCAACCTAAACTATATAGCTACTCCATCTCACCATCTCTATTAGTAAGCAGCACCCTACGCCTAACCAAACCCCAACTTTCTCCCACTAATACCAAACTAAAATTGACTCAATACTTTCAACATACACTTTTGATAAAAACGCTTCATCTGCAAACAGTAATACATCACCTCCTTGCTTTATCTCAGTGTGGAGATATCCATCCCAATCCTGGCCTAAGACAACTGCCAAGAACATTCAATCCTCTAAAAATCAAGATTTGTTTCTCATAACAAATAATGCATAAAGCCTCTGTAACATAATTACTGAATTCCAATCCTGGCTATGTCACCATTCCTCTGACATAGTAGCAATAACAGAAACTTGGCTAAAAACACATATATCTGACAGTGAAATCCTCCCTTCAGGATACAACATTCTTCAGAATGATGGTTCCATAAAAAGGGTGGAGGTGTAACCTTAATTTATCGAGACTCCTTAACAATAACAATCCATCCCAAACCTGTCCCTACTTTCAATAACATTGAGATCCTAATTACATCCCTTCACATAAATCCTAATAAACAACTCTGTATTGCTATCATTTACATCCCCCAAGTCAAAACATCCTCATTTGAAAGATTTCCTATGCTCAACAAACCAAAATATATCTCAGAAAACTATTATTCTAGGTGATAATAACACTGATAGGCAAAACTTAACCTCCAAAGTTCCCGCGACCAGCATTAACCTACATAGTTTTACACAACTTATCACAAAGCCTACTCATGCTTTAAATACTCAAGTAGAGTCTACATTAGATTGTATTCTAGTATCTCACCCCCACTACTACTCCAACACCAGCACCCTCCCAAACACCTTGAGTGACCACCTACCTGTCTTCACCCACAGAACCCATGTACAAATTCCCAAACTTCACTCATATAGAATTTCAGGAACCTTGCCCACTTTGATCAAAACTTATTCTTCAATATCCTACATGCTCAAACTGAACCCCAATAAAAACTTTGCCCTTGGGTGACACTGTAAATTATTTCAATAAAGTATTTCACACCAAATGAACAAAGCTTAAACATGCCACCTGACAAACAAAACAAACTAAACAGACCATCCTCTCTAGAGACATAGCCTAGAAAGAATGGCAAAAATGAAGAACTCAGCAAATGAACAAAATTATAAACAACTTCTTAATACAGCAAAAAGAAACAAGTCATAATCTAATATAGACCCCTACTAGGCTAACTGCCCTTGTGAGCCATTTTAAGCCTAGCCAATTATCCAATTTGAGACTCAAACCCTGCACCTTGGCTTTGTATGGCAAGCACCTTAACCATCACATCAAACCTAAACCCAACTGATAAGAAAACCTATTTCTCCATACAACTATCTACCCAAAAATAATCCCCAAAAATTCTGGAAATCTGTATCTTCCCTGCTTAATCCAGGAAACATTCAAAATCCATCACCTTCTCTTGGCAATGACCCTCACCAGATTACTCAAATGTTTAACATCCATTTCACTGATACCATAAAAAACTAGTCAAATATTCATCTACAAAAAGCAATCCTAACTCCCAAAATACCACACAAAGAGACCCCATATCTACCTCTATACACACTAGAGTTATCTCTGACAATATCCCATCCACTCCCTCCTTTTCACTTCAACCAGTACCTACATCCATAATTCTTAAACTGCTAATCAAACTAAAACCCTGCTTACTCTCCAATGATAATTTACCAGTTTAATACTTACAGCTTGCAGCGAAAGCAATAGCTTACAGCTCAACAACACCAGGAATATGTGTTTCGACACAAACAACACCACATATACCAAAAGAATTTTATTTTTCTAGCGCCTCGACTACAAATAACCTTCAAGGAGTAAAATACACAAATTCAGTGATCCTTTATATAATACCAGCAGCTTCAATCAATAAACAATTAAACAATAAATACATCAATTAAAACTTTTAAAGTGTCCCTATCCAATTTCATATAACACTTTTCCAGCAACATTCAGTATTTAATCCCTTCGGTATCAATGTTCCATATTTTAAAATAAATATTGTTTCTTTTTTCAAAAGATTATATCTATGAGCTTCCCTATCATTATTTTTTAAACAAACTTGTTCTAAAATAGTTGCCTTAAGTCCTTCAGGATCTCCATTATGGCAACTTCTAAAATGTTGGGCTAAGGGGCTTTCTATCTTACCTGTCCTAATGTCTCTCAAATGTTCTAACAGTCTAATTTTAAATATTCTTTTTGTTTGTTCAATATAGAACATATTACACGTACATTTGATAGCATACACTACCCCTTCTGTTCTACAATTATATTTTCCATTTACAATAGCTTACGCTGTAAGTATTCTTATTAATTAAGATCTGAATATATCCAATTCAGTAAAGCTAGAAATACCAGGTCCACACAGCCAAAAAAAAATTGTAAACATTTTACTATAAGTAATAGTACAGGATTGAGCACTTTTGTCTATGAAATAAGACTTCTTCAAAATCACATATCTGTTCTAATTACACATTTAAATATTCCCCAAAGTAGTCACAACCAATTAACTGACAGACTTGATTAAAATGCCAAGAACATTGGTGCAAACCTAAAATGTAAAATACTAGTGTGATTACCTGACTATACAAAGTTGAATAAACATTAAATATTGTAAGACTTTAACTTAAGAACCCAGCTAATAGAAAAGTGTTTATTTAAACTGGGAGGACCATGACATTTAATTTGAGTTGCCACTGCAACTCCCTTTCCTCAATTAGTTCTTCCCATGCCCCCCCCCCCCAGCATTATTGATAGTTTGGTCCAATATGATCAGGGTAGAATGTCAAATGTTTGACCAAAGCATGTTTTGATTAATCTTCCTTATATCCAGTACATGCTCATATATTCTCTCCCTCAGTTTTCTTTAGGTTTTACCCATATAAAAATTATTACACTTCTGGCAAATTTCTATATAGGTAAAACACAGAAACAGCTCAGAGATAGAATCTATCGGCATATGTATGATGTAAAAATAATAAACTGAATGCTCTAGCTAAGCATACTATGGAGTTTCCTTTACATAAGTTTAGGTTTTGAGTCATACAGATTGTTAATAATGGCAAGAGAGGGGGTAATCTTAATAATTTAATTGAATTAATTGAGCTAAATTGGATATTAAAGCTGCAAGCACACATATACTTTGGCTTAAATAATTATGTTTGCATTAAACATGAGCTAGAAGCTCATTCTTTTAAATAGATGTAATATTAGATAATGAATTAATTGATGAATTTTAATTGTTGAATTAATTTTAAATGATGTGGTTAATTGATGTTAATTGATGGTGTTTTGATTATAAAATGTTTAGGCACTTTGTTAGCTTTATTGAAGACTTGAGAAAGCATAGCTTGTTCTTCATGAAAGTGCTTGTCTAAGTAAATCTGTTTTAAGCCGTGGTGGTCATCTGAATTTTTTGCTTCAATTTTGGTTTGTGGGTGATCTTTGGACATTTGCTGGTAATTTGTGTTTGTGCTTTTTGGCTTGTTGTATACCAGCAGAGCCACATGGCTGACAATGCGTCCATTGAGTTGGATTATGTACCAAAGGTGAATGAAATGCAGTCAAAATGGGAGAGTATCTTAACCAGAGAAGACAATCCACTTTTAGCCATGAGTTTTGAAGGGAATCCTGGAGCTTGTTTGCATGATAGAATGGATGGATACCAGTTGTTTATGCAGAAGGTAAAAGATTTAGAGAATGACATTTTTAAATATAAGCATCTTAGCTGGCAAAGACAACACCTGGAGGCTTATTTCCACTTCAGTGTGGTTCCAAGGGGTATGAGGGTTTTATGTATGCCTACTTATGGTGAAACCCAACCTGAACTGTTGAAACAATGGCAACAATTAAACCTGGAACTGAGTAGAAAATATATGCAGTTGATTATAGACTATTTTGACCCAGTTGAACTGGGCCTAAGCACTAGTATACAACAAAAATATTGGGACATCGTTGAACAGTTTCAAGGGGAGACCTATACTAGTGCTTTAAACAACATGTATATTAATGTTTCATTGTATGAGAATAGATTAAGGCAGACTAAACAGCGCAAATTACAAAGAGACTTTATGGACTTTAGTCGCGGATATGTGTTTACATGGCCATGAAATACTCCTAATTTTGTTGGTTCTGAGACTAACACTGATACTCGAGTAGAAGATGTAGGAGCATCTATATCCAGTACAGCAAACATGCCTTCACTGGTCTTAGTTACCAGGACAGAAGAGGAGTGTAAGAATATCACTTCTCAACAAATTAATGTGTCTCAAACAGTCTCTGAAATTAACATGACCCCCTTGCCTAACCAGCAAGCTAACAACTAGGTTTTATAGGGAGCAAGACCTAAACAGTTTACTCCATTAACTTTGGATCATTTTTTACCATTACCGGTAAAGCAGAACGCACAGAGACAACAGCAGCGCTGAGCCAAAGAAGAAGAAAAAGGAAGGTTTCAGGAGAGAGAATAACTCCGAACAGGAGACAGAGACAGTGAATGAACTTGTGTTTAATTTGTCGGACTATAATTTAACTGAAGCTGAAAAAGCTATATTGAACAAGGATCTGACTTTTATACCCTCTGCATGTACTGAAGTAAGTGAATTGCTGACTGATTTAAGAGTGATTAGCCAAAATCTAGCACTTAAATTGTATTTTAGAAATGACAATAGAAAGAATAGTATTAGGTTTTCTAAAAAAAAAGCTTCTTTGTACCTGCTATGCCCAAACATGTAGAGTCTTTTATTAGAGCTTGTGAGAATTAAATTTATAGCAGCTTTACATGAATGGTAGAGGTTCCTTTCATAACCTTACAGTAGATGAAAGATATGCTCTGCAATTTTTGCAAAATAATAAAACTCTGAGTACAGGACCTGCAGACAAAGGAGGAGCTGTTGTTGTTTTAAATAGGGGTGGTTATACTCAATCTATGAAGGAAATGTTAAGTGTAGCAGATACCTATATCCCAATAACACAGGCTCAGCATTTGAAAATTGTTAATGATATTAAGGAATGTTTGTATGATCTGCTAATGTGCAGACAAATAGATGAGCAGCTATATAGGTTTTTACAGTTGCCTATCCAATGATACTTTATATTAAAGGGTTCCCCAAAATACACAGATCTTTAGATAAACCACCTCTAAGACCAATTGTAGATGGAGGTGGTTGGGCTACAAAACCCCTTTCAATATATGTGGAGAGTAAACTAGGACCCTTAGTTAGGCAGATTCTCACTATTTTGAAAGACACATCTCAGTTTTTGAGAGATTTGAGGGAACTTAATGAATCATCAGGGTTAAATAGTTGTTATATGGTTACTCTTGAAGTACAAAGCCTATTCACCTGTATACCCAATGAGTATGGCATTGAGGCAATAAGGAGTGAATTAAGGAAACAGGCACTAACAATACCAATGAACCTATCTTGATATGCACATTATTAGACCTGATACTATCTAATAAGATTTTTGTATATGATGGTAATATATATTTACAGAAATGGGGGGTTGCCATGGGGACCCCCTGCACAACTTCATATGTGAACCCGGTAGTTTATCATTGGGAGAAACAGCATTTACATAATAGTGCATACAGTAAATATATTAAAATATATAGACATTTTGTTGATGACACTTTTATGTTTTGGGATGGGGAGCTATCATTGTTATTTGATTTTATCAAATTCTTAGAATCCAGAACAGACTTTTTGAAATTTACAACATCCTTCTCCCTTGAGAACATAGATTTTTTTAGATATATCTATATATAGAGACAGTTTGGAAAATATTAATACTAGGCTCTTTAGGAAAGCCTGCTGGAAGAATAGTCTTCTGGTTTGTAAAAGCATGCACCCTAAACATATATTTCCAAATATTATTAAAGGACAATTAACTAGGGCAAGTAATATATGTAACATGCAAACTGACAAGGAGAAAGAAGTTAATTATCTAGAACAGTTATTCATGAAGAGGGGGTATGATAAAACTGTTTTTCAAACTGTTAAGTAATTAACCCTACAAATGCAGTGTCTTCATTGAATTCAGTTTTAAAAAGGAATACTAAACAAAGTGATAAAGTATGTTTTATTACTAAGTATGCTAGTGATACTAGCAAAGTTTGCGATATAATTAAGAACAGCTGGCATTTTTTGGTAACTGACAAGGAAACAGAAAATGCTATAGGGAGAGAGCCTAGCTTTGCATACAAGAATAGGAGCAACCTGAAATGGTTACAATGTAACAATCGGCAAAAGAACACTGTGCCTTTGTTGAAGTTTGGAACATATCCCTGTAACAAATGTAAAATGTGTCAATATGTCTCTATTGCACAGGAGTTCAAACTTCCAGTTTTACCCTTCACTTTTCAGCCTAGATTTTATGCTACTTGTAAAACTAGCATAGTATAAATGGCAGAATACACTGAATGCATATGTTTCTATATAGGTAAAACAGAAATGTCTCAGAGATAGAATCTATCAGCATATGTATGATGTAAAAAATAATAATAAATTGAATGCTCTAGCTAAGCATACTATGGAGTTTCCTTTATGTAAGTTTAGGTTTAGAGTCATAGAGATTGTTAATAATGACAAAAGAGGGGGTAATCTTAATAATTTAATTGAACAAGTTGAGCTAAAGTGGATATTAAAGCTGCAAGCACACATATACCCTGGATTAAATAATTATGTCTGCATTAAACCTGAGCTAGAAGCTCATACTTTTAAATAGATGTAATATTAGATAATGAATTAATTGATGCATTTTAATTGTTGAATTAATTTTAAATGATGTGGTTAATTGATGTTAATTGATGGTGTTTTGATTATAAAATGTTTAGGCACTTTGTTAGCTGTATTAAAGACTTGAGAAAGTGTAGCTTGTTCTGCATGAAAGCGCTTGTCTAAATAAATCTGTTTTAAGCTGTGGTTGTTATCTGAATTTTTTGCTTCATTTCTGGCAGATTGCTAAATACACCACTCTCTGCGTATTACAATTGCAATAAAACTTAGGTATATATGTTCTTTCATTTTACCACCACTTGGTCACCCACTAAGACATGTTTACATTGGCTAGAAAAGCCACATTTATATTTACCTGGTTTTCTGCTACTTTACATGGACCCTTTGTGGTTGGAATTCTGTTCCAAAAAGTTTTTTATAGATCTACCTCTCCTGTAAACTATTACTGGTTTATTCTCTATTTTCTCCATGACATCACTGAAAAAGGAAAAAAAAATACCTAATTCTTTGACAACACTTCTCTAATACTAGAATCTTCCAACCAATGTTTGGTCACACAAACAAGGTGATGGTTGGCTGTCGGGGTATTTTGGTGTTGATACATTTCATGTACTATGTTGAAGATGGATTTCAGTAAGAGGAGAATCTTCCCCTTCTCTCTTCTATCAGACACCTCAGCATTACTGTGGAAGCCATCCTTTTTGGGTAACCCGTTGCATAAAACATTTCACCTAAATTCTTACTTTCCAATCTAAATTCATTGCTACCAGAAACCATTCTGGCTGATTGAATATATTGACCTTTAACTGTACTGTGTTTTTGGTGCAAAGGGTGGTTACTTTCAAAATGTAACAAGCTATTGCAGTATGTCGGTTTTCTATAAATCGTACTAACAAAACATTGCTCATTATAATTTTTGGAGAGCTTGATGTCAAGGTAGCAAATACAGTCATGATTGTAGAAATAAGTACATTTTAGAAAGGAGGTTGTGGCATTCAAATAATCAATGAAACCCCCAATCTCACTATCAGGCCTGTCCCACACAATAAAGATGTCATCCAGAAAACAAAGGTATATCTTCCAAGGCTTGGTAAATAATTTTTCAAACAAAAATTGTTTTCCCATTGGAGGAGGACCATGTTTGCAAATATGGGGGCACACGAGGCCCCCATAGTCACACCTTTTACCTGGTAGAAATATTGTCCCCCCAAGAACACAAAGTTATTTTTCTAAACGATCTCCATACAAGTTACCAAAACGTTGATATCATTGTTATCTAAATCAGTAGATTCACACAGGAAATAAAACCATGCTAAACCAACTGAATGAGGAATCACATTGAGTAAATCGACCATTTCCACAGTAAGAAAAACAAAGTTCATAGAAAAATTGAGATTCTTAATTTTTAACATAAAATCCCAGGAATCCCAACAAAGGTGGTCAAACGGTTCTAGAGCTTTATAACTGCAGAAATCAAAAGGCCTGGAATATCTGCAGAAAAACAGACCAAGTATAGCAAATGTACCTGACAAAATTTCCTTTCTTTGCGCTTGTATCCAAGTGATGTAAACCTTATATCCAAACACCAGCAACTCTGTATCGCTTTGAAGTAAAAAATATTTATTAAGTGATACCAACTTCAATATTTTTGGTTAATTAAAACAACACAAATAAAACGCTTTTCGTTTCCAAAGGTTTGAAAACTTTTTCAAATGGTTTGTACTCCGCCCCTTTCCTTCTATTTATAGTGATCATGACCTCACTTCTACCTCCATAACTTTGACATCCGTAGATGAGATGTATTTAACCAATTTAGAATGAAGTTGACATGAAGAACAACAAAAACATAGACTTGCACACTTCTGTTATTGCATGGTTGTAGCATTTATAACATTAAAATGAAGTCTACACATAGCTGTTTTAGTAACTAATCAGGGTGGTAAAAATATATAAAATAATTCTACTAGAAAGATTATGTATGTTGCAATGCCCTGAACATAACAGGACAGGAATATGCAAAGATTCTTAAATAAGAAATGTAAATTTACTTGGATTGCTTTATATTAGTGTTCTATTAGGTATGTGCTGGTATAAATACAACTAGTGTAGAGCACACTAATATTATAGAGCACATACACTGTATTAAGCTTTGAGATTGTAAAGCAAAGTTTTTATCTGTTTAAAAAGTGTTTTATGAATGATGATTTAAAGATGGATAGAAAAAGTTTTATTTTATTTACTTTTACTTGACCAAGCTGCACAACAAAGAATAATTTTGACATTGTAGAAGTACATTGTATTTAAGGTGTCTTATACCTTTAAGGAGAAGTGATGTCATGATCACTATAAAAAGGGACGGAGTACAAACCATTTGAAAAAGTTTTCAAACCTTTGGAAATGAAAAGTGTTTTATTTGTGTTGTTTTAATTAGCCAAAAATGTTGAAGTTGGTATCGCTTAATAAATATTTTTTACTTCAAAGCAATACAGAGTTGCTGGTGTTTGGATATAAGGTGTACATCACTTGGATACAAGCACAAAGAAAGGAAATTTTGTCAAGTACATTTGCTATACTTGGTCTGTTTTTCTGAAGCTATTCCAGGCCTTTTGGTACTAGAGCTTTCTTCAATTTCCAATCAATGTACTTTCCAAGGGGATGGATTTTGGACTTCCTAGCTAACACTAAGGATATTATTGGCGGATCAGTGGTGCTGTTTTGTATTTTGGGAATGCCAAAGATACAGGACAACATGTGATATTTGACCTGAAAAAAGTCAAACAGTTCAGGCCCAATTTTACCTTGATCTAACAGGTCCTGAAACAGGTAGTCTATCCTTTGATATGCCAAGTGTATAAAATTGAGGGATGTTTCTTCATATAGACCCCTGTTTGACAAATGATAATGCTATATCAAGATAGTCGCTTTTGTTCATAACAACCACACACCCCCCTTATCTGGTTTCATAACTCTTAAGTTTTTGTCATGAGCTAATTCCAATAACAGGCAGATCTCATGGGCATTCAAATTACAGACATCCATAGAGTTAAACTTACAATGTTCTAAAGACTGAAACTCAAACTCCACCAGTTTTTTCAAATAATAACAAAGGTAGGGCCAGGAGTGGGTTGTATATACTTCTCCAGGTATACACACACACTCCTTTCAAAGTTATATTGACTACTTCTGAATATCAAACAAAAATTTAGTTTCTTCAGATACACCTTAAAATCAATCAACAAGCTGTCTATTTTAAAACTAGGAGAGGGAGCAAATGTGCTACCGCTACTTAAAAGGTTGGCATGCTCAGTGGTACACAAGTAATTGCTGAAATTGTAAAGAAAAAAGTCACCTACTTCATTTTTCACCACAGACGGTCCACTGTTATCACATACAATCAGATTTGTAGAGTCAAAAAAAATATCCGTTAATTCCATGTCTGATGGGCCTTCAGGTTCCAATACAATCGCTGGTTCTTCCTGTATTTTAAATTGCATGTTACTCTGTGCACTGGGGGTGGATCTTGTTGTCATTCTCTCATGTTCTTCAAATGTTCCGATCTTCAGACTGGGTTTTTTCTAAAGGCGGTTGTTCTTGGGTGTTTTGCTCCTCCTCCTCTCCCTCAAAAAACTCCTCGTTGCACTCTTGATGAAGTAGGTGACTTCTATTTATAGTGGTAGGTTTTGGATAGGCATGCCTCTCCAATACTTGACCTGGTCCCTTTCCAATTTTTTTTCTTTCCCCCTTTTTATATTTAAAATATCCTTGTTAATACAGTTGAAAATGTCTAGATAATCGTTCTTGTGTTGAGGAAATAACAGGTCTTGAGTGATAAGTTGATCAAGTTTGTTAGCTTCCACCATAAGGGTTTCAATTTCCCTTTGCTTGTGTCTAACTAGACACTCTAGGAGCTCACATCCGTGCCAATCAAATAAAGCCAACAACTCCTTTTACAGTTTGGACTCTGCTATTATGCCGTTCAGGAATTTCCATAGGCACAACTCCTTAGGAATTCTTTTTACCTTCAAAGACTCACAGAGGTAAAGATTTTCTAATTACAGCTTCCAGCACCTAGAAATGATTTCTTCAAAGTTGACTATGAGTTGATTAAAGGTGGGAGTGTCTTCGGCTACACTGTTACCAAAGATCAATGTATTATTCAACCAATCAGACAACTTATCCTTGTTCTTATTCCACTTAAACTGATTGACTCTATCATCCTGGGGTTCTCTCTATGCAGCAGTTATAAGGCAGGATGGAGTTTGTAAAAATTCATGATTGTTACTACGGTCACAGTCATATACCTGCTGGATAGAGTTGACATTCGCTGTTAACTCCTGCACTAATTGAGTTAACAAACCAACACTGACAACAATGTTGTCCAAGGTGATGCAAACTGAGCCATTGTTACCTACAAATTGATCAGATGAGGACATCACTAAATAAACCAGGAACCAAAGACGAAAAACACAAAATTCTAATAATAGTACAGGATTGAGCACTTCCGTCTATAAACTCAGACTTTTATAGAATCGCAAATCTGTTCTAATTACACATTTACATATCCCCCAAAATAGTCACGTGACCATAAGCAACCATTGATTATTTGAATGCTACAACCTCTTTTCTAATATTTACTTATTTCTACAATCATGACTGTATTTGTTACCGTGATGTCAAGCTCTGCAAAAATTATTCTAAGCAATGTCTTGTTAGTACAATTTATAGAAAACCAACATATTGCAGTAGCTTGTTACATTTTGAAAGTAACCACCCTTTGCACCAAAAATGTGGTATATTTAAAAGTCAGTATATTTGATTGGTCAGAATGGTTTTCGATAACAATGAATTTAGATTGTAAAGTAAGAATTTAGGTTAAATATTTTATGCAAGGGGTTACCGAAAAGGATGGTTTCCACAGTAATGTCGGAAGTGGCTGATAGAAGGGAGAAGGGGGATATTCTCCCCTTACTGAAATCCACCTTCAACACAGTACATGAAATGGTTCAACACCAAAATACCCCGACAACCAACCATCACCTTGCTTTTGTGACAGAACATTGGTTGGAAGATTCTAGAATTAGAGAAGTGTTGACAAAGAATTGGATACTTTTTCCTGTTTCAATGATGTCATGGACAAAATAGGGAATAAACTGGTAATGGTTAATACGAGAAGTAGATCCATAAAAAACTTTTTGGAGCAGAATTCTGACCACAAAGGGTCCATGTACAGTAACAGAAAACCAGGTACATATAAATGTGGCTTTTGTATAGAATGTAAACATGTCTTAGTGGGTAACCAAGTGGTGGTCAATGGAAGAACAATTAAAGCTAAGTCTTACTGCAATTGTAATACCCAGGGGGTGGTGTATTTAGCAATTTGCCAGAAATGCAATTATTTTTATGTGGGTCAAACCCAAAGAAAACTGAGGGACAGAATATATAGGCATGTACTAGATATAAGGAAGACTAATCCAAAAAATGCTTTGGTGAAACATTTGACAATCTACCCTTATCATAATTTGTTGTTTTTTTGTTTTGGACCACATTATCAGCAATGCTGGGGTGGACCATGGGAAGAACTGACTGAGGAAAGGGAGTTGTGGTAGAAACTCAGATTAAATGCCATGGTCTACCCTAGTTTAAATGAACACACTTCTATTAGTTGTATTCTTAAGTTGAACTCTTACAATATTTAAGGTTTATTCAACTTTGTATAGTGAGGTAATTGCACTAGTATTTTACAGTTCAAATTCGCACCAATATTCTTGTCATTTTTAATCAAGTCTGTCTGTTAATTGGTTGCTTATGGTCATGTGCCTACTTGGAGGAATATTTAAATGTGTAGTTAGAACAGATTTGTGATTCTGAAGAAGTCTGAGTTCATAGACAAAAGCGTTAAATTCTGTACTATTAGTTATATTAAAGTTTTTACAATTTTTTTGGCTGTGTGAACCTGGGTTTTGTAGCTTTACTGGATTGGATATATTCAGATCTTGTTGTGAGTTCTGTGTTTTTCAAGTCTGATTCTTATTAATCATTCAATCTCTGAATCTTATGTCTCCAAACTGTGGAAAAAGTCTACTATAACTCCTTTACACAAAGGTGGTAATAAAAGCAATCTCTTAAATTACTGGCCAATCTCCATACTCTCCCCGCTATCAAAAATCATAGAAAAGTCCATACAAACCCAACTACTACATCACCTCACTAATAATAACCTCCTAGCTCCTACTCAACATGGATTCCATCCTGGACTTAGCACAACTTCAGTTTTACTCCCCTTCACTGATACTGTGAATAAAGCTTTTGATGCTGGCCTATCAACTTCAGTACTCCTATTAGACCTATCAAAGACTTTTGATACAGTATCACACACTAAAGTATTACAACAATTAGAAAAACTAGGATGCTCCCTAAGCGTGTTAACTTGGTTCTCCGCCTCCCTGAATAATAAACAACAATCTGTTAGATGGCAAAACCAACAATCAGAGTATCCGGTTAGCAATACAGGAGTACCACAAGGATCCATTTTAGGACCTCTATTTTTTAACATATTCATTAATGATCTTTACATATCCTCCCAACAAAGCACACTCATTCAATATGCTGACGATTCAGCTATCATCTCCTCCTCCAGC
>NC_056727.1:856972153-857019653 GCF_019279795.1 Protopterus annectens
ATCAATATAAATGTATATAGCTCCATATAAACATTTAAAGTGTCAGTTATGACAGATCTGGTTATACAGCACTAATCAACATTTTTTTTCATTTCTTTCCAGTGCCCTAGACATATTCCACTGATTGTTTTGGAGTTCACCGCCAACCATAAAACAGTAGTTTATTCTTGGTGGTTGCTGTTATTGCACTTTGCTTTGTATGAGTTTTTGAATAAGCCTGTCATCTAAAGTCCTCACCTTTACATAATCTTGACCTTTTATCCAACCCTTCCATTCTAGATCTAAAATATAGCCACCATTGCCTACCATTACCACATTAAAGAATTAATGTTTTGCAGCAGAACAAATATTAATTTTTATAACTAGTCCTACTGCCTTGAGAAGTTTCTTGCATTGGAACTTTTCTCCCCAGGCCTCCACTGAAAATGGGTTCCCTATGATCGAGTCAGACTTTCCCAGTAAACAAATGGCAAATAAATACATTTGTTTCTTGCCTGACTTATTATTCCACTCTTCAGTTTGTAGCTGCCAGTCAGTGTTTTGCTGCTGTCCCAAATACATCTATTTCCTTTAGCAGTGTGAGTTGATATCCAAGACAGCTGTTGTACAGATCACCTATTGAAAATTGCATTTAAGTGAGCAAATCACCACTTACCAGTGTTCTCTTATCCATCTCCATGCCTCTAAGAGTTATTAATTAGCCACAGGCTACTTTTTCCTGTTACGTTGTTATCTTTCTGCAAATCTTTTTTGAGGGACATCCCATTGCACTCTGCTCTGTTGTTGGCCTTGTCCTACTGTTCCCATTTGTACTAGAAGATTCTAAAGCTTCTGTACTGACTTGAGTTCTGCTAGTTCTGACATTCACACATTAGCTCTGTTCTACACCAATAGAATGCTGTTTAAGTAATCATGTAAAATTATATTTCATTATGCAGAATTTTGCATTAGTAATCACTGGCATGTTTCTAGAGTCTTTTATATCAGAAAGACTGAAGCATTGAACTTGTCACTGCTAATAATAAATTCACTCCTTAGCACGTCAACTCTTGTTAACAATATTTGTAACATATAATCTGTTTAGCACATCATTGTCTCAGTCTTTTATCTCGGACTCTTGAACTGTTTTGTCACAAGAAACTCCAGACTGACCATTTCATTTAGAAGACAATTGTTGGAAAATGTAATCAAACAAAAACATTCACTTAAGCAGCTTCAGTGCCTGAACTTTCACTGAACTCTATTAAGTTTTCTCATGTCTCAGGCAGCTTATATTCCCTGTCAGTTTTTCTCCATCTTGCTTCCATATGGTATTCTAACTCAAATTCATGAATATCAAAATGTGAACGCTCTGAGAAGAACAAGCTGTCACTTCCAACTCCATGTCCCATTCCCGTGGCAAAAGTAACACATCTGCATGTTCACAGATCCAGTTATACAAGTAGGGAAGTTCCCCAGTTTTGTGTTAAACTTTTACAGTCAGTACTCATACCACCCTAATTCTTTTCAGTAAAGGGAGACAGGGGCTCAACGGAATCTACCTGAACAGCAAAAGAATACATAGGCTACAAATAGCAATACAGTATACATAAATGTAGTTATTCATGTCATCATCATCAACTCCGTTTCCAATTTTTCTTCATGGGATCATTGTGTCGCATCAGCTATCACCACTTCTCTTGATTCAGTACCACTCACCAACCTTCTTCAACCTTCACCCCTAGCTATCACATGTCTTCTCTCACAATACATCCACATCTTGGCTGGACTCCTCATTTCATGTTGCCTTCTTCCTGTCTCTCCCAAATGTTCTTCACAAATTGTCTTCTGCTTTCTTACACATGTGACTGAACCACCATAATCTTTTCTTTTTGACTCCCTCTAAAACTATGGCTACTTTGACTTGTGCCATGATGTCTTCATTTCTTCATGTGTCTCATAGTGTGCATCCCACAACCCCACTCAGGCACATCATCGCCATCACTTTAAGCTTCCTCATCTACTCTGCCTTCACTGCCCAGTTTTCTTTGTCATACAGATGCACACGATTTAAATAACACAGTGGTAAATTAGCTACCCAGTCTATAAAAGCAGTGTAGAGAGGATTGTTATATCATTCAGCCTTGTGTGTTTGTTTACTTTGAAAATAAACATGTTAACTTTAGATTTACTTCCTGTATATGTGCTAGCATGAAGCATTTCAGTGCATTACTGTATTGTCTGTTGCATTGCTCATGCTATTTCAGATGAATGCAATAATGTTGAATAGAAATTTGAAAGAATGTTCAGTTTATTTTAATCTAAACAATTTTCCAGAACATTAACTCAAACACACACACACACACACACACACACACACACACACACACACACACACACACACACACACACGTGCGCGCGCACACATGCACACACGCATGTACACACACATGCACGCACACATGCATGTACAAACACATGCATGCACGTGCGCGCATGTACACACACACACACACACACACACACACACACACACACACACACACACACACACACACACACACACACACACACCATGCACACTTACAGGCTATATGCAGGATCACTATCTCACCTCTAGCACATCTCTGGAATGCAGGATGACAGCATTGTACCTGGCAAAAACCAGTATGCTGACTGCACACATAAGGCACCCCTGCTGAGAACCAAATTTGCGAACCGAGCATTGAGAGACAAAAACACTAAGCACTGCACCACTGAACCAGTGTACCACCCTTATATTAATTCACTGCTGCTGAAAGTAATCACACCTTTCACTAACAATTACCATAGTGCCAGGAAGCTGTTGCCTTCTAATTTGCCTTATGTTATATTTGATGTTGTTTTGGAATAATTGTACATATAGACCATTAAGGAATTTATTTTCAACCCCTGATTAACGCTAAATACATTTTCCACAATAAAAGACATTCATTATGCAAGTACAGTAAAACCTCAAAAAATGCACTTATTCATGGATACATGGGTAAAGTTCTGAGACACCAAACTTTTTCTTAAAACAATAAAACAGCAAACAACAATACACAATTTTGTCTCCCAACTATGCAGAGACTATAGACAAATTCTTAGTAAAAACTGATAAATCATAAAACAGTCATTCCCTCCTCTTGAATTAAATAGTCCAATAAAATTCATTTCTTCAAGTGGCATTTCTTTAAGACCACTTCAAAATTAAGAAGGTTGTTTAAACAGAGTGGAACAACTAGCATGTAGCAACACCCGCCTAATGAATTCCTTATAATCTAAAAAGTTAAGCAAATTAGCCCTCATATCCAAATAACTTGCATGTAATACATAAAATAAAAGTGTTTTAAAAGTAATGTATACATCAGAATGTTTGTCAATGAATTTATTTTGTCTATCTTTGTAATTGTATAATTAATGCACATAAATCCATTTACACAATGGACTTGTAGTACAATAAGCATAAAATGAGTGGCATGAATTACAAGAGGCTGCACAGTCAACATTAACAACAGTTAAAATAATCTGCAGCTTTATAACGTATTCCAGTGTTTTCACAATGAAATACATGAGGCTGTACAGTTAATATTAACACAACAATTAAAATAACATAGAGCTTCATAACTTATTCCACTGTTCTCACAATGAAATACATGAGGCTGAACAGTTAATATTAACACAACAATTAAAATAACCTGCAGCTTCATAACTTATTCCAGTGTTCTCACAATGAAATACATGAGGCTGTACAGTTAATATTAACACAACAATTAAAATAACATAGAGCTTCATAACTTATTCCACTGTTCTCACAATGAAATACATGAGGCTGTACAGTTAATATTAACACAACAATTAAAATAACATGGAGCTTCATAACTTATTCCAGTGTTCTCATAATGAAATACATGAGGCTATACAGTTAATATTAACACAACAATTAAAATAACATGGAGCTTCATAACTTATTCCACTGTTCTCACAAAAACATCAGAGCATTGGCACTATATCTGCATTGCATGTAGCTAGTACATGCATAGCTGCCTTTTTACTATAGCTCAATCCATTACCATAGCCATTATTTGATGTCCCTAAATTGGCTTTTGAATTATTGTGTTTCTTGTTATAAACATTGAATAACTTCCAACCACCTATTCCCAGTATTATCCACCTGCCATCTATTACAATTGCTATATACCACCTGTTTTATAGATTTTGAATCCAAACTATAAGTTGCCAAGAATCCAAAACACTTGCCATGTTCAACGTTATTGTTACTAGTGGTGATATAATCAATGCCACAGTGTAATAATGATTTATATTTAGTGCCACAGTGTAATAATGATTTATATGGTTTACCATCATAAGTGCTTTATGCACTTGGGTGAATCCACTATGTGTGAAAGGAGGTTCCCAAATCGGCAATACCTCAAACAAAAATTTTCCGAATGTGCAGTGAGCGAATGCACATTGGCATTTGCTCATTGCAGATTCGACATTTTGGGTGTGGAGTGCACTATAGCAGGAATCGGGAAATGAACCCTTACATTTAGTATAGTAAAGTAGGGGGGTATGGGGGGGTGCAGCCCCCCCACATGGGGAGCACAGGGGGGTTGCTCCCTGCATTACGATGTGTCTTCGACATTGTAGTTCGAAAATCAGCAAATCTGCTGTTCGATTTGCTGATTTTCGAATTTCGGAGACTTTCGCACTTTACAATTCACGCTTTTGGTTCGCACAAAAGCACAATCGATATTGTCATTTCCAACAATATGAAGGTAAACTGATTTATATCTAGTGTCACAGTTTAATGATTTATAATCAGTGCCACAGTGTAATGATGATTTATAATCAGTGCCACAGTGAGACGTTGTGCCATTCGATTCTCAGCTAAAGCATCTTCTGTGTGGAGACATGTGTGAATGGGCGTACCTTCGTTGAAGGTTGTGCATCAGAGCTGGCAACTCGGTACGTAAAAATCTACTGCCAATCATTAGCGGACCGGAGTTCCGCTGTGGCGACCCCTAACTGGGAAAAGCCGAAAGACACAACAACAACAACCACAATGTAATAATGATTTATATTCTGTGCCACAATGTAATAATGATTTATATTCAGTGCCACAGTGTAATAATGATTTATATTCAGTGCCACAGTGTAATAATGATTTATATCTAGTGTCACAGTCTAATAATGATTTACATCAGGTGCCACAGTGTAATAATGATTTATATTCAGTGCCACAGTGTAATAATGATTTATATCTAGTGCCCTTAGAATCAATACTACTTATTTTACAACTTGCAACAGTTCTTAATTGGAAGTTTTCCTAATAAAAACAAACTTATAACATCTCTGCCTGTTGAGGTGCCACATTTTGGAAGCTAACATGCAAGCCTCAAAAATACAAAGCTTGCTAGAGTACTTCTGGGCTAATTTAGTACCATGACATCATGCAGATTCTTTTACTTGTAGACAACATTGCAGGTTGGCTACTTCCGTTCTCACTGGAATATCCTGACTTCAGACAAGGGCCTGAATGAAGAGATGAAAAGTCAGCAAGCAAAGGAGGGTAGAAGTGTTGAAACTGAATTAATCCTCATGTCTTGGAGAGTACCTTCATGAGGTAGACACTGTTTTTCACAAAATCTCACCGAGGCGACACTGATATATAGACTGCATTTATATAGCATATATCATTGACAGAAGTGGGTTAAAATGTAAAAGGATAGCTGTGTGCACAAGACCCAGGATAAAAAAGTGCCCAATTCTGGTAGGCACACTGGTGCCAGGACTGGAAAAGATGACATTATAGAATCCTCAAAATACAGAAACACTCCTGCAATAGGGATAGGCCAGGCCCAGGGGGAGTATGGCCCCTCTGTTTTAAAAGGAAGTAGTAGTCCATAAAAATCACAAAAGCTGATAGGCCAAGAAGTGCCATAAAGATGATAAAGTGGATTATTGAGGATAAGAAAGAAATTATGTATTGTTATTATTATGCAAAAAGCCCAGAATTTGCAGGCACAAGATATACAAAACAATTAAGTGAGAAAGTAAAGGAAATAAAAATACTTCCACAAGAAAAACTGTCAGAAGCTTCAAATAAAAATTTGTAATCATTAAAACAGATTTGTGATAAACAGTATATAAACTAAGAAACATTGATCTGTTTTGAAAAAGAAGCATCTGAGGAAGTGCGAATGTATAAAAAACAAAACATAGAGATTTTTGAAAAGTATAAAAAAGAAATATGGACGTGGGAAAGAAAGAGAGATTTGATATGGTGCAATATTTATGTAAAGGAGAAAGCCAAATTAATCAATATAAAAAAAAGCCTTCCCAAAGATATTCGCAAAGAATTACAAGCAAAGGCATCCAGATATGGAAAATTTCACAATAAAGAAAATAATATCACAAAGAGGGAATGTAGAAAAGAAGATTAGTAAAGTAGAAGTTAAAAAATAGAAGGTGAAGTTATGGAGTGCCTGCGAAGTGAAGGATTTGGTGTAGAAGGTCTAACACAGGTTACATCACAACATAATGGAGCAAGTTAACAACGTAAGGAGAAGCAGGAAGATCAGGAGACATCTGAAGAGGAAATATGGACATGGTAAAGAAAACGAGATTTAATAAGGTGTAATATTTATGCCAAGGAGAAAGCAAAACTAACCAATACAAAAAGAGCAGCACCAAAGATATTTGAAGAGAAATACAGGCAAAGGAATCCAGACATGGAAAACTTTACAATACAAAAAATAAGACAAAGAGGAAAAGTTGAAAAGGAGATTAGTAATGGAGAAGTTAAAGAAATAGAAACTGAGGTTATGGAGCACCTGCAAAGTGAAGGATTCAGTGTAGAAAATCTAATTCAGAAAGCACCGCAACAGGATAGAGCAATGGATATCCAAATTAAGATGAACCAGTGGAACAGGAAGCAATTGGTCAGGTGCCATATGAAGATATTTTGGAGCCTTCCACAGAAAACCAGTATAAATGTTCACTTGAAGCTTGACAGCAAGGGAAGGCACAGGAAACTGTGGAAACTCTGATGCAGTCAATGTTGAGGAGTGATAGGCCAGCGAGTTCCCATATGATAGAGCAACGGAGGGCACAAGATGAAACTGAGGAGAATGTGCCACAGGAAGACGCTACAGAACTTTCTATAGAATGCCTGCAGGGAATAGAAATTAAACAATGTGCCCTCAGTTTAGAAGAAAATGAGCTAAGAGAAGAGTTGCTTGATTTAATATAGATGGATAGACATATTAAGATCAATGAAACAAATAGACTGCAGAAGGTCAATAAAACCCCAAAAAGTAAAAAGTTTGATAAAAGAAATGAACATGGTAATTAGGACTGTCCATAGAGATCCATGCAATATAATGGAAGTAAACAAGATACATTACTGTTCAGCTAAATGAATAACTGATAAAGTCAAACTGCAAGAACACAGGGTAGTGAGGGAAAGGAAGGGGAAAAATCTAATACCATCATGGAAATATCGAAGAAAGAAAACTATAAAGCAGTTAATACAAGAAGTGTCACTGTTAGAAGAATACAGAAAAGGGAAAAGATCAACAAAAATACTAAGAAAGATAGACATAATAAAAGCAATGCACAGTATTAGAACAGACCAGGATCTATCATGCACTATCACAAATAACAAGCTAAAAATCTCAGCACAGGTGGGAAAAACGATGCACAGATAAGTGTAAAGAAAAAGTGCAACATAAGCAATTTATTGATGACCCAAAAAAGTTCTATAGAGAATTGGGAAACAAGATAAAGGGAATTGAAAGATCACCAAAAAAAGAAGAAATAGATACATTTTGGATAAGTATCTATGAAGATCCTGTGGAACATAACAAAGATGCTAAATGAATAAAAGAACTAAAAGAATAAGAAGTTTAAATGTGCAAGAGATGACATGGGATGAAGTAACAGCCAGAGAGATTGAAGCAAAGTTAAGAAAAGCCTTCAACTGAAAAAACCCAGGCCCAGATGCAGTACCTAACTTGTGGTTAAAAGTATTAACATCTTTGCATGAAGATTTAACCATGAGTAAGAACTATTTATATGCACACCCCAATCAGACACCAAACTGGATAACAAGAGGAAAAACAATGCTACTCCTTAAGAGTGAACCTGCAAGCTACCTGAAAAACTATAGACAAATAAATTGCCTTCCAACAACGTTTAAACTATACACTGGAATTGATGCCAACAGAGTTTATAGTCATTTAGAAGAAAACTCAATTAAGGAGGTCAAACAAAAGGGCAATAAAAGAAAGTCATATGGAACAAAGGATCATTTGTTGTTAAATAAAGTCATGGTGAAGAACTGTAAAAAGTGGAAGAATCTAAGTATGGCATGGATTAACTATAAAAAAGCATTTGATGGTATCCCACATTCATGTATAAAAGTGTGTTAAAAAATGTATAACATATACCCTGCACTGATAGACTACATTACAGTGGCCATGAAAAAGTGGCAGACCACTTTGCAATTAAGCCATGACAAAGGACAAATTATTATTCCAGGGGCAAAATTCAAAGAGGGATATTCCAAGGTGACTGTCACCACTGTTATTTTGTCATGCCCTTAACCTATTAAGCTGTCTACTTAACAGCTTAGGCCATGGCTATAATTTGGCTCCTAGAAAACAACAAAGTGTAAAGTCTTCTCATATTTCCTTTGTCGATGATTTGAAATTGTATAGCTCATCAGATGAGGAACTGAAAGCACAATGGCAAGTTGTCAAAACTTTTCCAGATGATATAATGTCAGTTGGTCTTGATAAATGTGCAAAAGCAACCTTTAAAGCAGGAAAACTGCAACACCAAGAAAAAATCAGTTTGGGACAAGAATATGATAGAAAAGAACTTGAGCAAGAGAGAGTGTATAAATATTTGGGAACTGATGAAGGATGAACAATAAAGCATGAACAAATGTGAATAAATCTTAGTAAGGAATACTTTAGAAGTCTTAAATTAATCCTGAAAACAGAGTTGACATCTAAAAACAAAATTTAAGCTATAAACCAATTTGCTCTTCCTGTCCTAACTTACAGTTTTGGAGTGATTGACTAGCTCCAAAATGTGTTGTATAGATTAGATAGGAAAACAAGAAGGATGCTTCATGCTCACCAAATGATTTATAAAAATCAGTGCATACTAAGATTATATATTCCCTGTTAAGGAAGGCGGTATGGGCCTCCTTGAAACTGATTACATGTATAGATCTTCAGTCATGGGACTCCACACATATCTAGTGACCTCACAAGACCCAAACATAGTGAAAGTTTTGAAACATGAGGAAAATAAATCTAAGAAGACTTCTCTGCTTAATCTAGCAGAAGCATATCGGAGTCAAGCAGGAATGGAAATCAAACCAGAAGTAGACAAAAGTCAGGCAGCAACTAAATGTGCCAAAAAGCAAAAGAAAGAATATATGGTGAAGGACCAGATGAGAAGGCAAGAAATGTGGAAAATGCATAAAAATAGCTGCAAGTAAAGAAAACTTCTGGAAGAACCTCATGTTGATCAGGATAGAATGCAGGAATGGTTAAGGAGAAGCGCATTCAAACCAAGAGATGAAAGGTTAATATTGGAGGCCCAAGATAGTGGGCTATGTACTCACTGGTTTACAAAGTCCATGAACATGTGGGAGAAACAGACAAATTCAGGTTTTATAAAACCGAATTTGAAACAGTTGCAAACTGGTTGTGACATGCTAATGGCAGAAGGACTGTATACTGAAAGGCATAATAACGTGGCAAGACTGTTGCACTGGGGATTGTACAAACATTATGGAACTGACGTGGTTGAAAAACACTGGAAACACGAGCCACAAAGCATCATAGAAAATGATAACATCTACATCACATGGAATCACCCATTACCAACAGTTCAAAAGATAGATGCTAGAAAACTGGATATAGTGGTCCGTGAAAAGAAGACAAAAGTAGCATTGATCATTGAAATCACCACACCCAATGACTACAGTGTGTTGTGTACAGAGAGACACAAAGTCATAAAATATCTGGATTTGCAGGCAGAAACGAGAGAAATGTGGAAGAAAGATAGTCAGACAGTTCCAATAGCAGTAGGAGCAATGGGTCTTATAAAAAAAGAATCTACAATTGTATTTAGACATGTTACCAATACATATAACTCCATATGAATTGCGGAGGGAGTCATTACTGGGCACATTGCAGGTGCTGCAAAGAGCACTTCTGGCTGACATCAAAGGCTGAAACAATACTAATTTCATGAACTTTAATCATACTTAGGAATGGGGTCCATTCTCATCATGTTATTAGAAACCCAAAAGAAATGGAGAAATTAAAAAAAAAAACAGATTCATATTTGCGACCTTGCCACCCCATTCGATACACAATCCATGCAAAGTCTTGCTTATTTAAGAGCCACATGAACTATGCATCATTATTCCTGGAATTAATGTCATCATTCTGTTGATAAAGGGTTTCATTAAAAAAAAAGAAACTTTAACTCCATTTCTGTTTGGGGCCCACTGCAAAATATATCATGGCACAAAAGAAGTTTGGCCAGTGGAGACCCATTCTAGCTATCAGATCACTAAATATTTGATTGCAGAAACCTAAGTTTCGTTTTCTTTTCAGTCAGCCTCCAGCCCTCCAACATATGATAGGAGAATAGAAATATAATATTGATATCCAGGATACATATAGTCATGTGCTAATGTTTTTTACTGGTTTACATTACTGCTATTTTGCTTCATTGTGGCACCTGCCACATTCACCAAATGTATGACATCTATGTTTCCTCACTGATAGGCAAGGAATAAAAAATACTGTTCCTCACTTTGCAAATTTTATGTCAGCTAAACTGAAGATACTTTGTTAGATCTGTACTATGCGCATACTGGAAAAGAAGAAATTCCTTTTAAGCAACAAGAAAACAGTTTTTATTGATGATCTTTAGGTATTTCAACTTGTGGGTTACAAATCTATGCAATGCAATGCATGGTAAAACTTTCTTGTTATAGCAAATAGTCATAGAAAGTCATTCATCTGACTTGATTACTTCATTTTAAACCCTTATACAGGCAAAGGTCTTACAGTAGTACCTGGGACATATTGCATCTGTTAGCATATTCTACAGCATATTAAGAAAGTGCTGCTTTTTCCTTAGGTGACACTGGTGACTGATCAGATAAGATTTGCTCAAATGGATCCCAGACACAGAATTCTTGTTACTAGTATGGAAGTCATTGACAATGTTAAGGCATCTTGGTTAAGGTATTGTCTTTGCACAACCTCAGATTCTGTCACTGCTGATACTCACAACAAAGTCTTCTGGATATTAGAGTGACCACAGGAGCCTTTGTGTAAGCCTCTGGTGACCAAAACACAATACCAGGCTGCAAATCAGTTTTCTGGAGATCAGACATATTTATTTATCATTAGGAGAACATTTATAGAATAATCAAATAGAGAAAAATGCATTCATACCATTCAATAGCAAAACAACCTACTGTATCTACAGTATATGCAGGAGAAAACCAGGTCACCCCCTTACTGCAAGAAAAGCTTTGGATTCTAAGAACACTAATTTCTTTAAAGACACTCTGCATGAAGAAGGCAGCCTGACAAGCCATTTAAGTGAAGAAAATTGGCAACATTACATATCACTAGTTAAAAAGTCAATGCTGCAGGTTATTTTCAGATGAATGGGGTTCTTCAAATGGCCTGCTTGCATGCGTCAAAATTGTTCTGCTTCTATGCACACACACATATTTCTTGACATTGAACACATTGGCTCTAAAATGCCAATTCCTCTATCATGCAGTTAACATCCTCTCTTCATAATGATTGTATAGCCCATGTCACTGGAATTGAGCCTTCTGATTTGTTTGGTAGTCCATTCCATAATGTAACAGCATAATTTGAATACCATTTCATCATCTGTTTAGTAGTGGATCTTACTCCATCCAATTTCCATTTTGAACACATTTTTTCCTCTTTTTCATATGCCTAGTTTGTTAAATAAAATTTCCACGTATTGATCTTGACTTCCTTTAAAAAGCATTTTCCTATTGAATGAACTAGAAATGAAGAAGTGATGTATGTTGTCATATGCCTGCACACTAATTCAGAGGGTTACACTTAGAAAAAGTCCAGATGTCATCAGGTATTCTTCATTGTGCCAGACTGAACGAGCAGTCATTCATAACATCTGAGGTATTTGGCACAAGTCAAAGAATATGATTGGTATATCAAAGGCTTTTGTCTATAGTCTTCAAGCCTATGGACCCTATACTCTCAGGCAACCATATCAGGCTCAGGCTTTATAGGAGCCTATAAGGTCAAATATGCAGAATATTGAAGCAACCCATTAGAAGACTTCAACATCAAATCTCTTGGAGTTGCAGGTATTTCTGATGAACTTAGAGCTTATGGAGACATTCTAGAAAGGCAGCACATATCAGCATGGAAAATAGTTAGAGTCTGATAGAGGTAGCAGTGTGTACCTTGATGATATTCACAATGTTACCTATATCATTTTACCTGGCACTCCTTAATCGCTCAGGAACTCAGGTTTCTCCATGAAGCTGCACCTTTTGACAATGATAGCTTACCCATTTACCATCAGCCTAACAATCTTAGCAAAATCTTCTGTGTTTAGGAAGTTCTTCATAGGGCTTCTTCTTCTTATCTACCTTCCAAGAAGAAATATTCTCTAGCCAGTGTGATTTCAAAATCCGAATAACAGTATTCATCAACTATGTGCATAAACTCATCATTTCAGTCTCCTAAAAATGTGTTACTTGAAAAACTGTACTCTTGGTAGCTGTGAACCATGCATGCAAAAAGAGTTAACAAGTTTATTTGTAAGTGTTCCCTTATCCATTTCATTCATAAGAATAGCTGGAATTAAAACAAAATATGAATTTTGCATTCATTTCTTGTTTACCTGAACAGTACACTTGTTACAGATGTTGGTTTCAGATCCAGCTTAGGAGTTTACCTCAGCTAGAAACAAGGTAAATCTAGCAAAACAACAACTGTGCATGAGCATTAGTTCAATTCAAACTGCTAATCATTAACCAAAATAATAAAGAATTAATTAGTACAGTAGGAAAAGAAACAATTATGTGCTGTAGCAAACACTGTTTGCTTTATTTAAATTATCAAGCACCTCAACATGTATCCTTTGGTAGATAAAATGTGCCGAAACAAAGCCTAATGGTATATCCATTACAATAACCATTTAGTTAGTCAAAGCAAACATGCAAAGAATACAATGGATTAAATTTAATTAACAAATAATTAAAATGAAAGGATATACTAAAAGGGCAATTGCACAGTAACATTAAAATGGATGATGTAACACTTGTAAAAACATTTAATTACATTTTATATTAAAAAAGTCATTATATAATCCAGATGGAATTAAAGCACTGCATTTCATAACAAAGCAAGTTATTTTGTTCCAAATAGCTTTTATGTTCCAGAGTCTACCCAGCTGACATCTGCAAATGAAACATCACTCCACACTTTAAGGACATAACATTAGCTACACAACCATCGTGCATATGTTAAACAATAACACTGTCCAGATTTTCATGTGAAGTATTCTCTTGTGTTCTGTAATTTTTTTTTTTCAGGGACATGAATTACATGTTGAATGTAGAAGCAAACTTGTTATTCCTGTAGTGTGATTTCTAATCTTCGGATCATTTGATTAATCGGTAAGGGAACATATTCTACATTTATGACTGGAGTATATAATTTTATATAAAGAACAGAACAAAAAAACTGAAAAAAGATTCTCAGCTGCACACTAGAAAACCAGGAACATCGTTACCATTTTAATACAAAATGAGAAATATACCTGATAAGCATTTGCATAGTGCAGGATTGGCTAGCAAGACCCACTATTTTTTTTATAATGTTTGGAACAGTTGTGATGAGTTGTTAATGATGTATCATAAAATACATTTTATTTTTCTGTTTCAACTAGCGAACTACTTCCTCTCTAACTGTTCTGTGAATAAATTCTTGTAAAAGCCTTAAGTGATAGAACTTCATTTAACAGAGTAAGAGTGTTTTATTGCAAAGCAGGTAATAATTCACTTGTTTTCTCAGTCTGAATTTGTTTTATCATAGTGGTAATTAAAAAAGGCCTCAAATTAGAAGAGTTTCTTAATGCTTGGAAATGAATACAAGGAAAAAAGCCTATAAGTGTCTGTGAATGAAAGCTAGTTACATAGAAAGGGTATCAGCCCGGGGCGGCCATATTACTTGGCTGCTGGCATGAACCATCTTCAGTTTCATTTGAAAGTTGTTTTTAGTTTTGTATTCATTCTACATTTTATTTAACTGAACAACATTCCTTTTCTCTTTGAGAACCAGAATTTGTGCAGTAACTAACTACAAATGGACGGAGTCCATATTTCTACAGGAAAAAAAGTATTTTTTAACATCATACAGTTTAGACATACTATTCCATTAAAAGCAGTACAATTATGTCTTATGAATCCTCCTGCTATGATTTATAGGTTCATAGGTAAGTACTCAGTCTGCAGACCATTTCAAGCCTAGCCAAAAAAAAAAAAAAGAAGAAATTTAAAGTCCCTTTTATCCTCCTTATGGGCAAGATGAAATAGACCAGGAGAGAATTTAAGGCTGCCCGTCCAATTATCTAGGTTTACCTTGAAGGTTGCAAAGGTGCCACTCTGCTTGACATGTAGTAGAAGATCATTCCAAAAGTGAGAAAGTGAGGGATACGTTGGAATAGGGATCTATCACACTGTGTCCTATTTATCTGCTGTTGAAGGTTTAATTCTTTTAACTGAGTATTTGGGATACCATTAATTCTAGGAAGGAGTAGGAGGTCAGCTATGGTTGGATCTTTTATAGCTGTAAAGGCTAGACACAGATCTCCATGGAGGAGTCTGTAAAAGACTGAGTACCTAGAAAGGCAGTCTCCTGATAGCTAAGATTTTTGAGGTCACTAATCCTTTTAGTTATGTCTCTTAAGTTGTGCGATACAGTAGTATAAATACCACCTAAAGGTCTCCCCCCTGAAAGGATGCTAATAGTCTAGTGGGACTAAGCCAGTCAACAAAGACAAATGAAGAAATTAATAAATGTTTATACAAATACATGCCAAAAGGTACATTATATTCAATAATGGGTCTGGTAAGCTATGAGTAAAGAGAAATTAAATCCTATCTGGGTCTAGTGCAGATGCCTTTGAAAATTAGATTTGGCAGATAAAAGGTTTTCTGAATTACTGTAGAGACATTATGGTTACTAACAAGAGTGCCTGTATCCCATGCCACAGTGTCTTGTTGCAGGGGTGTGTGTCCTATTTGGTAAGCAAAACTGTTTTGTTTACTAAAATGAACTATGCTACTTTTTTTACATTTAAGTTGAGACCATTGTCCTTGCACTAATTGTTAACATGGTCTACCCCACTTTGGAGCAATTGTGAGTCCGTTGAATGTCAAATAACACCTAATTTACAGTCAGCTGTAAATCTATTTAACCACAGGCCAGGAGTACTGGCCTCAAGGTCTGAGAAAAATATTCCAAATAGGAGAGAGCTTAAAACTGAGACCTGAATTATACTAAGGGTAGCTTTTTTGCTTTCAGAAGTGACACCTGCAGCTCTAACCACATGGATTCTATCAGAAAACCAGGTAACTATCTACCACACAATATAAGGAATTTTATTCAGATTTATAACTCTGTCAATAATGTCTGCATGTGGAATAGTGTCAAAGGTCTTGTCTAGATATTCTGTATGCATTGCATAACCACTATCCACTGCTTCACTTACATTTCAAAGAAATTAATGAGGTTAAAAAGACAGGTCCTTCCTTATACAAAGCTAAATTGATGAGGGTTTGGGGTTAAAAGATTTTCAATGCCCAGGTTACTGAAGTCTGAGATATTGTGCTCCATATCTTTACATATGAGGCTAGTGAGACTAATGGTTTTGATGGAGTTAGACATTGTGCTGGGATGAGAGCTAGTTAGGCTGCAACTCCAAGCAGTGATCAGTCATTGGCCAGCCACATTACGTGACTGGGGTGCCTTAAGTAGCCTGTTCTGGCACAAGCTGAGGTTACTTCAGAAAAGATAAACATAAAGGAGTTATTGTGTAGAACAAAAATGCACATGACTATTTAACATGGATGTTTATTATTATTTAAAGAAAAGGAAATACTTCTGGAATAGCTGTGTACACAGCAATGAAGTCAGGGAATAACTGGATAAGTATCTGTTGCCCCAAATAGTAATCCATATTTTTAAAACATGAAATAAATAGATTTTATGGAAACTTTTTTATAGGTTCATGGATAGGTACTAGGCTATTGACCCTGGGACCTATATAAGCCTAGCCAAAAAGGTTCACTGGCTTTTGCCAACCAAGAAAATTATTTTCCTGTGTCGCTGTCAAGCAGTGCCACTGAAGTGATCCCTGGGGTGAATTTTCTATTTCCCATCCAACTATCAAGATTTTTCTTAAAGAGGGCCAATGAAGAGCTTTGCTTGACATGAATGGGTAGTTTGTTCCATAGTATGGGAAGTCTCTGGGACAGGAATCTATCACTCCAGCATGTCCTGTTTATTGTGGTGACAAGGTTTAGGTCCCTGGAGCGTGTGGTTCAGAGAGATTAGGATTTCTTTAAGTGTAGCATATCCAACACCTCTGGGTTTGACATAGCTTTTTATGCTAAAAACACTAAGATACCTTACTTTGTCAAACAGTGAAGACTAATATATTTGATAGCCATACTAAAGAAAAACTACTGATGGATGGTTGAAATTAAATACTATTACCATGTCCACTGTTCTGAGTCAGAATACCTGTAATATCTACTGTATGTTTTATCTAATCAATATAATGATAGTATTTGTGGAGTCTGGTCCCAGAAATGTCACAAGCATTGTAATCAGAGAAAAATAATTATTGGCACTTTATTCACCAGTGAGGCTACCCTAAGAAGATACACTAATAGCACAGTTAGCACAAGAGGTACATTTATGGTGGACATCTCAATGTGCTTTTCAGTACTGTAGTACTGCTGAGAAGAGATGTTCTGAACAGCATTCCTATCATTGTGAATATCCATACTAGTATGTCTGCTGGTCTGCTGTTTTTCTTTATAATGTCAATATATTTTCCACTAATGGTCCCACCACTAAACAATGGCTCTTTGATCAAGTTTTAAAACTATTGTGCCAAAACTGATATTTGTGGTCTTAGAAAACTGTATATACAACCTCACGGACACATCACACTACTGAAATTAATCTGCACAAATGTCCTTCTGAGTAGCATAAAAAGATGACAGTCATAATTTTCCATCATTTTCTGAGAACTTCCAATTTTATCACTTCATCAATTAGAAGTCAGGCTTTGGCTAGCTTTCCTCTGCATTTTTTGAGTATTTTCAAACCTAGAAAATGAGTTATATTGAAACGTATTAATTCCTTTCAAGTTGTTTTAAAACAGCTTTAACACAGCATAGTTATTTTGCTAATAGAGAGTGTAGGAAAGACATAAAAGAAGCATAGGAAAAGGTTATAGAAGAGACAGAGCTGTAAGGAAATGGATGTATTGGCTAGTGGGGGAATAGAGCTATTACCTGAGGGAGATTGAAATTAGTAAGGAAATAAGGACTGGTCCTTTAAACAAAAGTTGCCTGAATGCAAGGTATTCATTTTTAGTTGTACATTTGTACCTTTTTAAGGCAAAGTCTAGAGTGACACAACATAAGTTACTGGAGCAAGAATGTAGGGGAGTTTTGAATGGTTCCATGTATGGAGAGATGAACTGAGGCTTTAGCATTTGGCTCTGAGACCAGAGTCTGCTTAGAGAGAGAGTAAAAGCCAATGGAATCCTAGTGACAGAGATTCTGATTTACAAAAGCAAAGACCGATGGTAAAGACTTTTTTCTTGGCTATTTCAGAACCTTGTGGTACATGTGGAACTGTCAGCACCAGAGCTTGTTTTAATTCTACCTGAAATAAGCATTGCCATTAGGGCAGATAATCAACTGATCTGTTTGATTTTATTTAATAGTTTGAACAGTTATTCTATCTGTTGCTATAGAATTATTTTCTGCCTGGTAAAGTTAGCCTTATTTTATGTTTGGCCAATAAACTAAATTACGGCGGTAGCGTTGTTACCTCACAGCAAGAGGTTCTCCCGTTCAATTCTTGGCTTGGCTTGGGAGTGCCATCTGTGTGGAGTCTGCATGTCCTCCCCGCGGTTGGGTAGCATTTGAAAGACATGCGTGCGTAAATGGGCGTACCTTCGTTGAAGGTTGGGTGTCAAGCTGGCACCTCGGCATTTCGTAAAAATCTACTACCAATCATTAGCGGACCAGAGTTCTGCTGTGGCGATCCCTAACCGGGAAAAGCCGAAAGACAAACAACAACTGAGTGTCTTCTCCTTATATATACCACATCTGGTGGAGAATGGGGGCAATTAAATCTTCTGTTACAAACCCTGAAGTTCTGATTCTACCTGTTACTTCCATGTAGTGAGGATAATTCCCTATAGTGAGTAAAAAAGACTTTCCCTATGTTTTCCTAGTGTCAAATTGCACTCCTACAGTTGTGTTGTGCTGTTTTGTGTTCCTGACAAAGTCTCCCAGTGGCAAATCCTGAAAACTGTATGATAACCACAATAGACCAGTTGCTTCAGATGACAGCTACTGCTGCAGAGAAAGTGGTAGGGATAGCCAATTTCATAGCTTGGTTGATGACCGCTCATCCTTGCAAGCCTCTTACCCATGAGAAAGACCTAAAAGCCTAACTGGTAATATTTGATAGAATAGCCAATCAGGAGAGTTGGGATAATTTCAGCTGGTCTGAAATACAGCACTCTGTGCTTACATTGAATTACCTTGTTCAGACTTTATTCATTTTGAAAAAAAATTTAAAAAGAGTATTATTTAGGGCAGGCAACACCTCTTAGATGCACTCCCTTAAGCTTCATCATTGGACTTTCTCTAGAAACAAAATGGTAAAAAATTATTTTTGAACTTTAGCATAAAGTTGTGGTTAGACCTGGAGGGTCTTAATAGTAAGGATAATATTGTGGAAATATTTGTTATAGACAGAGGCAAAACAGTTTTGATCCAGTTATTAAAAATTGAGCAAGTCAAGTAGACACCCAAGATAACAAAAGCTTTGTCACTCGACTGGAAAGAATATTATGCTATTAAATGTTATTGGAGGACTCACTTTCTAAAGTAATAAAGAAAACTCCAAGTAAATTGAAGGAGACAATGTCTTCTATTTTATGTTTTAAATATGACAGATGGAGGTGCATTGCTAAATAATATGGTGGTGAAAGTAAGATAGGAACTCCCCAAAACAACTAGATAGTCAGGAGAGAGTGAAGAGGTTGTGGAATGCAATCAAATTATGATCAGATTGGTTGAGATAACATTATGTTATTGTGCTTCCACAAAATGAATGAAGTGTTGATAAAAGTATATGATTAAGAACTGCATGGGTTACTGGACTCTGACAACATAATTACATTAGTTAGGGAGCATATATCTACAGGAAGAAAGCTTAAGTCTATTAAATTTATTTACATCCATGGGGAGGAAAGGTACTATTTGATTGCCCAAGCAGAGGTACAAACCTATTTTGGAAAGGTCCTGCACTTGGTAGTCATAGTCCTCTGTCTTGAACGTGACTTTATTACTGGGAAAGACTTCTAATTTTCTGAGAACCTTTGGAAACAATGGGAGGAGAAAAATACTAAGGAACCTGGTACAACTCCAATTGCAGAAACCAGTCGAAAGCAATTCACCAGTGTGCAAGATACTGACATGCCTGGCAGTCTTCAGATACATAGAAGAAGGTGTTCTATGACACCTGAAGTAACAGTAGATGGCTCTGGGAATGTCAAAGTATTAATAAGTTTATCAAGATAAGGGAAGGACAACTGTTCCTGCTCTACAGGGGCAAAAATCAATGGTAACATGTAGTAAGTACCCAAAGATGAGACAAGATCCCAAAAAACTAGAGTTGGGTTGAGACTACAGACAGAGGAAAGGATGCTCCAGAGAGAGAGAGAGAGAGAGAAAGAAAGAGAGAGATAGCGAGAGAGAGAGAGAGAGAGAGAGAGAGGGAGGGATGGGCATCAGACTGGGAGACCCCATAGTGATTCTTTAGAACACTGGGGCAAGCTACCCTTCCACATAGATAAGTGACATGTAAATACCTGTAGCGACCTTACTACGAGAGGAAGTACAACCATCGACAGGAGAAGAAGACCAAAGGCTGTCTAACCTCCAAACAGGTCAATTATGTTTCAAGAAGGCCCAGTGACAGGATGAAATGCTAAACTATGCTAGACAGAACATACCTAGCTTATCCCTTCTCTAAGTTTCAGAATTACCTAGTGCATAGAATAGCGACGGACAAAGAGGAGCTTGTATGGCAGCTGTTAGAGGCTAAGCCTTTTAAACGAGTAGTCATGTAAATGGCCCACAGCTACATGTTTTGGGCCATTTGCGCATGAATAAAACTAAAGCAAAGGTTCAGGCTAGCTATTTCTGTCCAGTTGCCTAAAGGAAATTAAGAATTATTGTGCCAGTTGTCCTGAGTGCCAAAGAACAACTCCTAACTTGGGCTTCAGGAATCCCCTAATTGCAACACCTATAAATGATGTTCCTTTTGACAGAATTGCTGTAGATATTCTGGAACCATTAGCTGGGACAAGCAATAGATATCACTATATTCTGGTGGTGTAGAATATGCTATCAATTTTCCCTTCAGGAAAGTTATCTCCAGAACCATAGCAAAGGAATTGGTGTTGCTATTTTCCATGCAAGATATCCTGAAAGAGAGCTTTCATACCTTTTATGTATAAAATCATTTTATTTTATTTTTTATTTTATTTAACATTTGTTGACTGGGAAAGTCCGACTAGGTTTCACAGATCCTGTTTTCAGCGGAGGCCCGGGGAGAAATGCTCCAGAAGCATGTTTTTAGAATCATGTGGCACATCTGTCAATGGTTTTGGGAAAACAACTAAGAATGTCCATTTATCATCCACAAATGGGTGGCATTGTCGAATGTTTTAATAGAACCCTGTAATCAATGTTGAGAAAGGTCACTGAAGCCCCACTACTCCTCCCACCCATACTCATGTCTACCATGCCTACCAATCCTACCCCCAATCCTATGCATTATCTTACAAAAAAAAGACTTTAACAGAAACAAATTGCATCTGCAGGTACTGCTAGTATTTAGATTAAGCAAGAAACTATCTGTTTTCCATTTGTAACTGTTTGGTTGTTCATTGATATGTTGTTGATGTTCTTGCATCAAATACAGTTTTTATATATGAGTTTATAATGAATGAGTTTGATCGAAGCCCACAACATCAAACAAACTCACTGACAATTATCATTAATCACCACAAAACTCATCGCAAAAAAGTAATCACAAATGTAAACTAATAGGTTGCATTTGTGATTGCAAAAAGTAAAACATAAAAACAGCTTTTTTACTACATCCTAACTCCAGGTTTGCATAAACTCAAAAAAGGGCAAAAACCCTTGAATTATTTAATGGTTGATATAAAGAACTTAGACCATTAATTGAACAAACTGTTCCAGCAATGGAAAACACCACTGTTTCTCCATACAATAAAATGTGTGCTGTGGTAACTCATATAGCACTGTAAATATATTCAAATTGAAAACAATAAAGTCCAAAGGAAGGTATTCAACAATAATCCACTACACTTATTAATTCCATGAAGTTCTGCTACTGCTTGGGATGAAAGCACTAAGCATAATAAATTCTGTATAAAGAATTAGTACTTGTAGTGGTACTAAGCATAATAAATACTGTATAAAGAATTAGTACTTGTAGTGGATTGTTCCTGAATATCTTCCTTTGGACTTGACTGCTTTCATATAGGTTATTAGTCTTGTTGGAAGATATATATATATATATATATATATATATATATATATATATATATATATATATATATATATATATATATATATATATATATATATATATATCTATCTATATATATATATATATATATATATATATATATATATATATAAAGAGACCAGATGGCTTAGTGGTTAAGGTCTTCGCCTCCAATGCACAAGGTACAAGGTTCGATCCTGACCTCCGACTAATGCCTGTTTGGAGTTTGTATGTTCTCTCTGTGTCTCCGTGGGGTTTCTCCCATGTTTGAAAAACATGCTGAGTGTTTCCATCTCAAACTCACCAATGAATGGAGCTGTGGGTAGCAGCACAGACTCTACATGGTGCCCAATGGGGGGAAGAGTTGTAAAAAGACCAACTGCTTTGGGCATCTATTGTGGTGCGCAGTATCTTCAAGATAGGAGAACACGGATCACAAACTGCGCGCCGTGGCAGGGCTAGCCACTCAACGGTGTAAAATATGGCTCTAGGTGATTCGGTCATGTTGACTGTCACCAAAAAATGGGCATGGGTAGTTACCGGTGATAAGTGGGTTGAGAACTCTGACCCACGCCAGGGACCCATGCTAACAGTGGGAGGGGTGTATGTGCTCCTATTGGCCAGTGTGTGCCCGCCATAAAAGCCCAGCAGCCCTGGGTCAATAGGCTACTGGCTGGCCGGTGTCTAGTTGCCCAGCCTGGGTGACCTCTGTTGAGTGAAAGCTGGACATAAAACCAACCAACCTGCCAAACATGAACTAAGAATTGCTAAGCTTAATGTAGGTTCACTGACAGGACACAGCTTAAAAGTGGATGACATGATGATGATGATACGGAGGAGGCTGGACATCCTATGTATCCAAGAGATGAGATGGAAGGGCAGTGCAACAAAGCCACTTGGCTTGGGATCCAGACCCTACTACTCAGGTGGTGGACAGGCTAGAAATGGTGTAGGAATTGTGGTGAGACAGAGGCTTCAGAAGTCAGTGAGGGATATCATCAGAATTAATGGCAGACTCATGGCAATCAGACTCCAGTGTAATGATAGGACAGTATTCATAATCTCAGCCTATGCCCCACAGCAGGATTGTGATAGTGAGGAAAAGAGTGCATTCAGACAGCAGTTGCAAGACCTACTAGATAAAGCAGGACAACATGAATTGGTGTTGATAATGGGTGACTTAAATGCACATATCGGGACAGACAGAACAGGATATGAGGACTGCCTGGGTCCACATGGGTGGACCAATAGGAATAAAGAAGGAGAAGCCATTCTAGACTTTTGTCTGGCAAATGGCTTGATAGTAGCCAACACATGGTTCAGAAAGAGAGACAGTCACAAGATCACATACAAGAGTAGCCAACATGCAACTCAGGTAGACTTCCTCCTAGTAAGGAAAAGGCACTGGGGTAGAATCCATGATTGCAAAGTCATCCCCAGTGAAACAGTCAGTTCACAGCATAAACCAGTAGTTGCCACAATCAGCTGCAATCAGTGGTCAGAGAAGGCTCTAAGGTCAACAGAGACCAGGCTGAAGACCTGGAAGTTGACTGGAGAGAAAGTACAGCAGTTCAAGGAATTACTCAGGGCTGTAGCACCCCAAGAAGAGGAAGAAATAAGTGGAGTTGAAGAAGAGTGGCAAAGCCTAAAAACAGCATGTGTTAGGACTACAGAAAAGATATGTGGCTGAGCCAGGTATGGAAATAAGGTACATAAGGAAAGGTGGTGGTGGAATGCAGAAGTCCAGGAAGTAATCAAATGAAAGAAGGAGTGCAGGAAGAAGTGGGAGATTGAAAAGACTGACTAAGCTAGGAAGGACTACTGGTTGGCTAACAAAGAAACTAAGAAAGAAGTTGCAATAGCAAAGAATAGGGCATCAGAGGCACTCTGTCAGCTTCTGGAAAGTGACTCAGTAAGGGGCACAAAGAAACTATACCAGGTTGCAATGCAAAGACAGAAAGATAAAGAAGATAGTCAGACACCCTTCATAAGGGATTCCAGCAACAACCTGCTTACCAGCCCACAGGACATCAAAGGCAGATGGAAGGAGTATTTCCAGCAGCTTCTGAATGAAGAAAACCCCACAGAAGCGGTACTGCCCCAGAAACAGCCTACAATGAGAGTAGAAGAGGAGCCTAGCTTAGAAGAAGTAAGAGCAGCACTAAGGAAAATGAAGTCAGGGAAAGCAGCAGGCTCAGATGAGGTCACAGCAGATATGATAAAGATGCTGGGTGAGCTAGGGGAGAAATGGCTCCTGAGGGTACTAATTGCAATGTGGAGAGAAAGGTGTATTCCAGATGACTGGGGAATAAGCATTCTCGTGCCAGTGTACAAGAATAAAGGGGACATCCACAACTGTGGACAGTACAGAGGCATCAAACTCCTAACACATTGCATGAAAGTTCTGGAGAGGGTGATTGATAAACGGATACGCAGAATAGTAGAATGTAAGATGGGAGATGAACAGTTCGGATTCAGATCAGGATGCAGCACAATTGACCCGATGTTTGCATTGAGACAGATACTTGAGAACAAACTAGAGAAGAGGAGAGAGTCAAACTGGGCTTTCCTAGACTTGGAGAAAGCATATGACAAGGTTCCAAGAAAGCTGATCTGGGCAGTACTGCGGTGGTTTGAAGTCCCAGAAACATTGGTAGAATTAGTACAGGCTATGTACAAGGACCCAGTGACTCAAGTACGATCAGTGTTTGGCCTCACTGAGGGGTTCCCAGTGAGAGTGGGTGTACACCAAGGTTCAGCTCTGAGCCCACTGCTGTTCATACTGGTAATGGACTACATCAGCAAACAGGTTGGAGGGGTCAGAGCAACAAAGCTGATGTATGCAGACGATGTGGCAGCACAGGCAGACTCTGATCTAGAACTTCAGCAAAGGATAGGAGAATGGAATGCAAATCTGAAGGCACATGGGATGAAACTAAGCACAGATAAGACAGTGGTAATGGCAGCAGATTGGGGAAATCAGAAGAAGCTGAAAATAGAGATAGATGGGAAGATAATGGAAGAGGTAAACAGCTTCAAGTATCTGGGAGGGGTGGTTGAGGAGAAGGGTAGTCCGAATGAAGAGGTCAAAGCTAGAATCAGAGGGGCTGCAGCCAACTTGCATAGAGTATCAGGTGTAGTATATGACAGAAGAATGCCAAAGAAGCTGAAAAGTAAGGTGTACAAGACAGTGGGGTGACCAGTACTACTGTATGGTACAGAAACCTGGGCAGCAAAGGCAGAACAGTTGAAGAAGCTAGAGGTGATGGAAATGAAGTGCCTGAGAAAGGTGGTAGGATGCACACTGCGGGACAGGCAAAGAAATGAGGACATAAGAGCAGAAGCCAAAGTAGCTCCAATTGCAGAAAAGATCAAAGAAAACAGATTACGATGGTATGGGCACATGTGTAGAAAAGCAGAAGACAATCTGGTGAGGGAGATTTGGGACAGACAGGAAGAAGGTAAGAGGAAGCGAGAGCATCCAGCAAAGAGGTGGATGGATTGTGTGAAAGAAGATCTGCGACAGTCAGGCATGAGTGTTGAAGAAGGCAGGAGAGTGGCACTGAATCGAGAGAGTTGGCAACAGTTAATATGATACCCCGACCCCATGTAAATGGGAAAAAGGGGGATGATGATGATGAATGATGACGATATATTATATATATAAGTTCATAGGTTCATAGGTAGCAACAAGGGCCTATATAAGCCTAGTCATCAAGATTCCCTGGCTTATGCCACCCAAGAAAGTTATTTTCCTGTGCCACTGTCAAGCAGAGACACAGACGTGATCCTCGAGGTGTATTTCCTATTTCCCATCCACTCATCAAGATTTTTCTTGAAGGGTGCTAATGAAGAACTTTGCTTCACATAGATGGGTAGCCTGTTCCAGAGTATGGGAAGTCTCTGGGACAGGAATCTATCCCTCCAGCATGTCCTGTTTATTGTGGTGACAAGGTTTAGGTCCTAGAATGTGTAGCTCAGAGGGACTGGGATGTTTTTAGGTGTAGCATGTCCAACAGCTCTAGATTTGACATAGCTTTATATGTTAGGCAGAGATCACCTCGGAGTAGGCGATATGCTACGGAGTAAAGCTGGAGTTTTTTTACCTCTTTGTGAGGTACTTCTGTGGCCTTTCCAGCTGCTGCAGATGTCTTGTGAGGTACATTCCAAAAGGAGCATTGTACTCTATAATGGGTCTAATGAGTGTCGAGTAGAGGGGAACAATGACCTCTTTTTTCCTGGATGAGAACCCTTTTATGATGAGGTGTGCCATGTAGAAGGACTTCCTGACTACAGTGGCAATGAGACTATCAAAGGACAGACTACTGTCCACCTGGGTCCCAAGGTCTCTTATCACACATTCAATGTTAAGTAGACTGCTGTCTATGTAGTAGTTCATGGGTGCAGAGTTTTTACCAGAGGGGATGACAATGCACTTTTTGGCATTGAGCTTGAGGCCATGGCTCTGACACCAGGCATCTGTCTCAGCAATGCCCTTCTGTAGGATTTCCACATCATTTGGGGACTCGACTATGGCTCCTAGTTTGCAGTCATCTGCGAACTTCATTAGCTAGAGGCCTTCTGTGTTAGCCTGTACTTCAGAGAAGTAGATACAAAACAGGAGAGGTTCCAGGACTGAACCCTGTGGTACTCCACTTGTCACTGGATTGAGGTCAGATTTGGAGTGTGCAACTTTTACAATGTGGGTTCTGTCAGTGAGCCAGTTGGCAACCTATCTTGTGATGTAGGGATTTATACCTAGTTTTGTGAGCTTAGCTATAATTCCAGAATGGGGGATGGTGTCAAAAGCCTTGGCGAAGTCAAGATAGGCTGTGTGAACCACCTTACCCTCATCTACGGCTTTGGTGACTACCTCTAGGAAGTCAATCAGGTTCACGAGGCATGATCTGCATTTCACAAACCCAAACTGGGTGGGATCCAGAGTTTGGAGGTTACCAATGTCTTTGTTTATGAGTTCCATTATGATATGTTCCATGGCTTTGCAGACCAGGCTCATCAGGCTAATAGGGCAATAGTTCCCGGGATCAGTGGTGGCTCCCACTTTGTGGAGTGGGATAACTGTTACTGTACTCCATTCAGTGGGCACAAAGCTTGATGTGAGGCTATGATTGAACATGGTGCTTAGGTGGGGAGCCAATTCGTTCTGAAGTTCGTGTAAAATGCAGCCTGGGATGCTGTCCGGTCCCATGGATGCTGTGTTGTTGCCTTTAGAGAGTGTAGCTTTTACTTGCGTAGTTGTGATTACAGGGACTCTGCATTCTTCCTGTATAGATATGGGCTCTTTAGGGAGTGAGGGGGGTAAAGTTAGCACTGAACCTATCTGCCAGGATGTTGGCAATATCAGTTGGTTCTGTAATTTTCGTGCCGTTGTGCTGTAACTCAGAGCAGATCTGGGTGTTGCCACTGAGATTCTTTACATAGCTATAGAAGGCTTTGTGGTTGTCCTTAGAATCAGTGGTGATTTTGTTTTTGTAGCTAGCTTTGGAGGATCTTATAAGGGATCTCAGCTTCTTACTGAGGCTGACCAGGGAGCTCCTCCACTCATGGAATTTTACTCTCTTTTGCAACAATTTCTTCCTTTTGTTGTACAGTTTGTTTATGGCAGGAGACCACCAGATTGGCTTCCATTTTTGGAGGATAGCATCTTGGTTCTGTTTGGGATAGCATGATCCATGCACTCGTGTAAGTGCTTATAGAGTGCATTTGTGTAGGATTCAGCAGTCGTAACTGAATTGTCCATCTGCATGGGTGTCATGAAGTTTGCCACTTCTGTCTTAAGAGGCATGAAGTTGGCTATGGAGAATTTTTTTACATGGTTTCCTTAATGGGGAGTGGGGGCGGGATGTGGATATCAGGGGTGATTAGCTTATGGTCGGATCGGACCAATGAGGAGTTGACTTCAGGTATGGAACACTCATGTTGGTAATGACTAGGTCTAGGATATTGTTGCCCCTGGTGGGGGTGTGGATAAGTTGATCCAGGGCATTGGAGTTTATGAATTCCAGAAAGCGTTGTGTGAAGGAGTTGGTACATGAGTAATTTTCCCAGTTAATGGTGGGGTAGTTGAAATCAAACATTATTAGGGTGTTTGGTTGAACCCTAATATTTTCCAGTACATCAAGAAAAGAGGAGTGGGAATCCTGGGGCATGGTGGGGGATCTGTAGCAAGCTACAATTTGGATTGCAGCTTTGCCAAGAGTTAGTTGCATTTGGATAACCTTGGATGCATTATGCTGAGCAAGTAGCCTGGAGGTGTGGATATCCTTAATGAATATGGACACACCTCCGCCTTTGGTGTTCTGGTCCAGGTTACATGGCCGAAAAGTGTGGTATGAGTTATAGCCTGGTAGTGCAGGGGTGCTCTGTGGAGCCTTGAACCAGGTCTCAGTCACTGCACAGATATTGATGTTCTCCATTTTAAGGAGTGCCTCGAGTGAGTGCATTTTGAGATTTAGACTTCTAGCATTGAGTAGCATTACCCTCAGTTTTTGCTTGCCTGTTCTTGTTACGGTGGTGAATTTGTCATTTGAATCTTGCCTAAAATAAGCACTATAGGGGCGGCAAGAGCATTAGCCAGTATCCAGAATCCCAGGGGCGACAGGTGCAGGACATCTTTGGCAAAGCATCGTGGTCTGTTGACCCTGTCATCCCAATTAGACAGACACTGGATCCCCTTAGAATGACACCAGAAGCTTAGCCAATTGTTGAAGTCAATCATTTTGTCATTGTACTTCGGTATCATTCTGGGCGATGGCAGAATGCTACTCAGGGCTAGGGTCATACCTGCCTAGTCTACAAGATCGGAGAGCTCTTCCATGTCTCTTTTCATGTAGTCCAGGGAGGTACGTCTCAGGTCGTTCACACCATGATACATATGTATGTATATATATATATATATATATATATATATATATATATATATATATATATATATACTTTTTTTTTTATTGACTCACTTTGGCGAAAAGCCGTAATGTTATACCGAATTCAAAATTCCCCTACCAGTCTGGATCCAGGAACAAGCATTAACATGGGTCAAGAAGGGGGTGAGATTTGTCAGTCAAAATTATTGGTGTTCGGCATTTTCATCATTCGGACAAGTGTAATTCAGTATATATATTCACACACACGCACACATATATATATATATATATGTATATATATATATATATATATATATATATATATATATATATATATATATATATATATATATATCTATGTATATAGATATATATATATATATATATATATATATATATATATATAGATATATATATATACACACACACAGAGATCAGTTGATCAGTTCATACTGCCTGGTTGATTAACAGTCTGTTCAAAAATGTATTCCATGGTTTGCAAATTAAATTTGTTGAACAGAATACAATTTGGCCATTCTTGTTTTTTCTTGTTTTTATATATATATATATATATATATATATATATATATATATATATATAGATATATATATATATATATATATAGATATATATATATACATACATACAGTGGATATAAAAAGTTTACACACTCCTGTTAAAATGCCAGTTTTTTTATATAAAAAAATGAGACCTCAATAAATCATTTCAAAACTTTTTCCACCTTTGTGACATATAACCTGTACAATTCAATTGAAAAACAAACAAATCTGTTAGGGGAAAAATGTAAAAAATAAAAAAATGTACAATGCACTGGCTGCATAAGTGTGCACACCCTTAAACGAATACTTTGTTGTTTGTGCACACCCTTAAACTAATGCTTTAATGAACCTTTTGATTTAATTACAACATTCAGTCTTCTTGGGTACACACCTGCCATCAATTAAAGAGACTCTGATTAATCCCAAATAAAGTTCATCTGTCCTAGTAGGATTTTCCTGATATTTACTCAGTTTCCTGCTACAGTAAAGGCCATGGTTTGCAGGGAGCTTATAAAGCATCAAAGGGATCTCATTGTTGAAAGGTATCAGTTAGAAGAAGGGTACAAAAACATTTCCACAGCATTGGATATACCATGGAACACAGTGAAGACAGTCATCAAAAAGTGGAGAAAATATGGGACAGCAGTGATGTTGCAAAGAACTGCATATCCCTCCAAAATTGATGAAAAGACAAGATGAAATTTGGTCAGGAAGGATGCCAAGAGACCTACAGCAACAGTGAAGGAGTTGAAGGAATTTCTGGCAAGTACTGATTGTGTACTACATGTGACAACAATTTCCCATATTCTCCATATATCTGGACTATGGGGTAGGGTTGCAAGACGAAAGACTTTTTTTACACATAAAAACATCCAGGCCTGGCTAAAATTTGCAAAACAATACATTGTCTCCCAAAAGCATATGGGAAAATGTGTTACGGTCTGATCAGACCAAGGTTGAACTTTTTGGCCACAATTCCAAAAGGTACATTTGTCACAAAAACAACACTTTGCATCACCAAAAGAGAACCATCCCCACGGTGAAGCATGGTGGTGGCAGTATCATGCTTTGGGGTTGCTTTTCTTCAGCTGGAACTGGGGCTTTAGTCAAGGTGGAGGGAATTAGGAACAGTGCCAAACACCAGTCACTTTTGGCCTAAAACCTTCAGGTGTCTGCTGGAAAGCTGAAGATGAAGAGGAATTTCACCTTTCAGTACAACAATGACCCCAAGCATACATCCAAATCAACAAAAGAATGGCTTCACCAGAAGAAAATTAAAGTTTTGGAATGGCCCAGCCAGAGCACAGACCTAAATCCAATAGAAAACCTGTGGGGTGATCTGAAGAGGGCTGTGCATAAGAGATACCCTCACAATCTGACAGATTTGGAGCACTTTTGCAAGGAAGAGTGGGCGAATATTGCCAAGTCAAGATGTACCATGCTGATAGACTCTTACCCAAGAAGACTGAATCCTGCAATTAAATCAAAAGGTGTTTAACAAAGTATTGGTTTAAGGGTGTGCACACACAACAAGGTATTAGTTTAAGGGTGCGCACACTTATGCAACCAGTGCATTGTACGTTTTTTATTTTTTGTATTTTTTTCCCTAACAGGTTTGTATGTTTTTTTAATTGAATTGTACAGGTTATAGGTCACATTAAAGGTGGGAAACGTTTTGAAATGATTTTTTGTGTTCTTATTTTTTTATATCACAAAAACCTGGCATTTTAACAGGGGTGTGTAAACTTTTTATATCCACTGTATATATGTGTGCGTGTGTGTGAATGTGTGTGTGTGTGTGTGTGTGTGTGTGTGTGTGTGTGTGTGTGTGTGTGTATATATATATATATATATATATATATATATATATATATATACATGGATTCCATACACTAGATCGAAGGTTCACTACTTCGAAATAGTGTATGGAATGCACACTGCAGCAAAAGTGCACTTAATCAAAAGTGCACTTACGCGAAGTTCAGTACAACGAACGGGCGTTGTACTGAACTTCTGTGCAGTACTCATGGACCTTAGGGTTAGGGCATGGGTCATAGTAAGGGGAGAGCCCTACGGGCTATCCCCTTACCATGACCCGTGCCCTAACCCTAAGGTCCGTGACGACTGCAGCGCAGTGAAGGACATAGCAATGTCCTCCACTATGGTGCGATAGTCACGAACCTTAGGGTTAGGGCATGGGTTAGGGTAAGGGGATAGCTTTACTAACTATCCCCTTACCGTAACCCGTGCCCTAACCCTAAGGTCCGTGAGTATCGCACCATAGTGAAGGACATAGCTTGTTTTTTGATGTCTTCCACTGTGTTGCGGTACTTTCAGTGAAGTGCACTTTCACAGAAGTTCACTTTCATTAAATTGAACTTTAGAGTAAGTGAGGCTTCCTATTACAAGTTCGAAGTTGTGAACTTTCGTTCTTGTAATAGGAATATATATATATATATATATATATATATATATATATATATATATATATATATATATATATATATATATATATATATAGGTATATATATATATATATATATATATATATATATATATATATAGGTGCCACTGACTTGGTCAAATAAGTGTTAGGTCGACAGCTGCCTAGTTGACTGCATACAGTTGGCTAGGCAACTGACTAGCACATATTACACAAATCCAGGGGTTGGGAAATTTGCCCTTACCCTGATGTTTGTGCAATCTCAGAGTTAGTATATATAATTAACAAGGGGTGTGGGGAGCACAGTTTATATATGATTTTTTTTAAAGTTACATTTTGCATGCGCCAAGGCTGTTTCTTGGTGGGTGCATAGTTCTGTGTCAGTGATGTTGTTTTTGACATTTTGTGGTCAATATTATTGCAGCTGGTTGTTTAACTTGAGGTACACTCCTATCTATATATCTATATATATATATATATATATATATATATATATATATATATATATATGTATAGAGAGAGAGAGAGAGAGGGGTGTTGAATGTGCATATGCCTTTACATATGTATATTCAGAATGTATACTGTAGTATCGAGTGCAGAAATATTCCTACTGTAGGTAGGTAGATAGGTATCTAATGTTTAATTGTCAATCAATGTAGTATATAAGGAAGTTGTCTGAAGGCAGTGGGTAGGTAGTTCCTTACATGAATGATCATCTGAAGTAAGACCTGAAGGGAAGGAGTAAGATATCCCAGTCACTTCTAACCTGTGGAGTTAACCCATGAAGATGTTTGTTTACAAAACTGGTAGCTTGATATGAGAGAGGCCTGCAGCTCTGGACTTGTGTTTTCAAGACAGCCTGTGTTTTGGAGGGGCTGTGTGGACTGAACACTGGTCTGAAAAGTCACTGAGGTACTATTTGCTTTATTTGAATCTGCAAAGCCAGTTGGGCTGATATTTTGGTTTGATAGAGTACTGAATAAACCTTTGTTTTATATAGTCCTATCTTCAGTGTCTTTTTAGACTTACACTAGTGATGTTTGCATGGGCAGTTGGCCAGAGACTTGAAATTATAAGCTCTTTGCAGTACCTATGCTGCCAAATCCAAACTATTTTGGGGCTATAAATTTCTTAGGACTATTGCGTCCCTGGTGTAGTTAACTTTAATCTGCAATCATTGTTGGAATTACTGTGGAAAAGCATGGAATCAGAGCCAGAGAGTGACAAAAAACTGGTGCAGCTATAGCAACAGCTGATTATGCTGGCCAAAATGGCTGCCAACCCCAAGCCTGTGCTACCTCTGAACAAACTAACCAGGAAAGATGATGTGAACTCTTATTTAGTGAGCTTGTGTGCTATGTTAACACAAACAACTGGAGTCAAGCAGGCTGGGCAAGAATGCTGTCATCTCAGGTGACAGCAGAACAGTGAGAATGTATACAGATATGGATAAGATCAATTGCAGGAATTATGATAAACTTAATAAGGAACGTTTAGTTAAGGCTGGCATAACCCTTGAGGAACAAGGAATAACATTTCATAACTGGACTTTTAATTAAAAAAAAAAAAACAGAAAGAGCACAGCTACATGACATAAATCAAAATTTAAAGCTCTAGCTTAAACTTAATAACAACATTAAAGTAAAAATGTTAGAAATTTTAGCAGCAGATGTTTAAAAGAGATTTGCCTAGTAATATAAGAAAATGAGGACTGCAGCATGATGCCAAGAAATGAGATAAGCTAATAACTTTCATGGAATGCTTTACAGTTAGTGATACTGTGTTTACAGTGAACTGTCTGATACCAAGACTAGAAGTGCACTGAGTAATGTACCTTTTTCTGTCAGCCAAAAAGCAGAAAGTGATGAGTTAATTTATTACAAATGTTGAAGCAGGGGTCACGTTGCTATGTTCTGTGCTACTAAAGAGAATGTTACTTTGAAAAGTGAAATGCATGTTGCTGAAAAAGAGGCTGTTACAACATGTAGGATAACCGAGTCAGGAGTGAGGCTTCAATATTTCATCTATCAACCTATGAAAGGTGACTGGGGCCCCATGTAGGTAAAATGGTAACATTGTGTACTGAAATAGACCATTGGGGGTTAAAAATATGTGATTACATTTTTGCAATGACTCACTGTGCCAGAACCAAACTATTAAAATATATTGTATTTCAGAAACAAGGAAGGTTAAAACTCTACTATATTGTGAAAGAATAATTTCCTTGTCTAGCTTTCTCTAGCATGTAAACGTAGAATTAGTTAATAACAGAAAAGTTAGAGGTTATATGCATTTTTAGTGACAGAAAGGGATATCACTTTACATATGTAGATATTCAGAGCTTCTGGGAAAACTGTTGCACCTATGGTTGTAACCCCCAATTTAGCCCGCAGTGTAAAATTTGGAAAATACTATTTTAAAAAAAAAACATGGAAAATGTAAGATGAGAGAGAGATGCTGTGGCAAGTTGATACACTAGTTTAGTATAAGAATGACACTTATGCAGAGATACAGAACTAGCATCAGAAGAAAGGAATTGACATAGAAACCACAAAAGAGATATAAATTTGTTAAGGTTTTGCAGTAAAAATTATCCTTTCTATTATCAGAAGTATACCCCCAAAGAAAGAGCAATAGAAACCGAAAATTGTCAACAATTTCATTCTAAGAATTGGAAATGAACTTATAGGAAACTTTGAAGTAAAGTCAGCTAAAGACGCAAGTATACACAGAAACCTATAAGAGCTGTTAGCACAGAAATGGCGATGACAAGTTAGAAAAAGAAAAGCATTTGAGAGAGGACTCTCCGAATAAAGTTAGCACAGAAAATGAAGCATAATGAAGTAAGCGGCAGAATACAGTGTTCTGAGTCTGTTCTGCTAGCCTAAAGGAGACACTGCAGAGAAATGCATACTCTCTACAACACATGCCTGTAAGAAACGAAGGAAATAAAACTGATGATAAATTTGATTCTGCGATATCCTTTGCATGAAAGTGTAACATGATGAAGGAAATGAAGGTGAGGGGTATCCACCTCAAACTAATTAAGAGGGAGAGTAACCCAAAAAGAAAAGTAAAGAAAAGAGGGTGCTCAAAATGCCTGCACTAATAGCCAAGAAAGTAAAGGAGAAGGAGGGTTTTGTTTAGGACTACCCTTCACAGCAGAAAACAGAAGCTGTAGCAACAGCACTTTTTAGGGGAAGAAGCTATACCTTCAGCTTCAGGGCTGGTTACTTAAGAAAATAATCAAGTTAGTAGAATTGCAAGAAAGCCACATAAACTTTAAAAAGTCATAATGGAAGATAATAGTTTAACTAGGTCAAGAGAGACCATAACCACAATTGTAGGAAAAGATAGTGTACAGGATGTTCCCATTATTTCTTACCCCAATTTTGACTTACAGTGACATTTTATATACAGTAGGTAAAAGAAGGGGAAGAAATTCTGCATCGTTACAGACAGAATTTTATAGGATAATAGTAATGAGAATGTACCATTGTCACATGTTAGGAGATTACCCTGGGACAGGGCAAAACTAAAACAAGACTATTAGCCAGATTTAACTGCTCAGACATGATGCAAGAGACAGAGAGCTTCTGTGCTTCTTGAACAAAATGCAAGAAGACTGCACCCTATCCTGGATGTAAAAGTCCCTTGAGCTCATTCCTTACTATGGAAGTATCATTTACTGTTATGGACATTGTGGTGTCATTAGTAAAATCTAGCAATGGTTATCAGTACAAGCTAATCATAATGGATTGTCCTACAAAATTTCCAGAAGCAATGTCATTCCACAAAGCTAATGATAAATCTATTTTCAGAGAGCTGGTACTGTTATTCTCCCAAATGGGTATCCTTAAGGAGATACTCACTGACCAAGGTACTAGATTTATGTCAAGGGCACTATATCAGTTATGTCAGTGCTTTACAGTTGAACAGTCGAAGATCTTGATCTACCTTCTACAGACTGATAGATTAGTCAAAGGGCTTAACAGAATATTGACATCTATGCTAAAGAACGTTGATGATGTAGGTGGGAAAATCTGGGGCAGTCATTGCCCTAATTAATGTTTACAATCAGAGAGCGTTAACAAGCTTCCACTTGGTTTACTTCTCTATGGTAGGCATCAGAGAGGGCTACTTGGCATTACTAAGGAGACTAGGAGAAGGGAAAAAATAAACATTTAAAAGTGTGACAGTTTTCAGGATAGATTAAAGTTGATAATATCCATAGAAATATATGGCATACAGAGAGCTCAGGAAGTGCAACAACTGTATAATAAGTACAGCCAACTTAGAGAATATAATCTGGGAGCAAATGGATTAGGTGTTAGTACTCCCTATGGCAAATAATTTTTAAGGTGATGAGACAAATACATGCAGTAAACTATAAAGCTAGCCAACAATGAAAGAGAAAGGTAGCAATGAAGCCACGGAAAAAAGCAGAGAATTTTGTGGAGGGCCTGTAAGCTAGAGTTCCTATGGAAGAGACTAGGAATTCTCTACCTAACATATAGGTTGATAAATCATTGTCAAAAGCAGAAAAGAGGGAAGGGAGGCTTTTTTTGTTTTGTTTTCTCTGAAATACCTGGGAGAAAAAATCTGATAGAACATAACACAGAGACAACACCTGGAGTTAAAGGTATTAAGACTTTGTAAAATACCAGAATCACAATACCAGAATTACAGAAACAACTACCAAGAAGAAAGGATCAGAAAAACGCTCAAATTAGACATAACATAATGACAAGGTGAATAGAGCAGCTCAGTAATAGTAATCCCAAAGCCAGATGGAAGTATAAGATTCTTTAATGTCCTTAGTAAATTGAATAGCATTTCCAAGTTTGCTAACCATCCTATCCCAGGAATTGAAGAACTGATAGAGCACCCTAGGAAAATACCAGGTAATTAACCGAAAGAGACTTCATGAAAGGATACTGGCAAATACCACTTACCCACTCAGCCAGAGAAAAAAAAAACATGATGGTATCTTTGAGAACACAGTGCTACCATTAGACCTGCATGGAGCCCCAGCCACATCTCATAGGTTGATAGATGAAATATTGAAGCCAACTCCTGATGCTGTGGCACACTTGGATGACGGTCATGTTAGAATCAATAACATAGAAAAACTTCACTGTAAATACTAAGAAAAGAAAAGTGAGTATGGTGGAAGCTTCAAACTTAGGGTACCTTATGGGGAAGGGGTAGTAAGTGTTAAATTGAAATTAACAGTATGTCACACAGACAAACTGTACAGCTGTATATTCATAAGGCAATCTAGTCATGACATACTGTTGATTTTCAAAGGTAATGTTATCCATTGCACCTCCCACTGTAATTGGAACTTTTAACTTCTCACAGTCTGTTTTTGTTTCTACCCATAAGGTCTGAAATTCTTTTCCTATGGTATATTGCCATGCACTTTTGGTTAACACACAGTTTACTTTGACCCTCTATGTTATCATCCTGCAACTTTTGCTTCCTTTTTTACTTCTTTTTCTCCCAGTCCCTAGTAAATACTCCTTCTGAATCTGCCTATTTTTTCCATTTCTGTAATATACACAGTCCTGCTTAATATGTCCCAGTTTTCAACAGAAAAAAGTATGCCATCAGGGATTCATATAGCTGGATGGGCTGATGCCACTCTCAGTGTGTCCCTCTTCTCATCCCCAACCTTGTTACACTTCTTTCACATCCCACTGCAGTTACTATTTTAAACCCATCTTCATCAGTAAAAACATCTCCATTGTCACTCATTACTCTCCCCCATTAGCTTACAAACACATTGCTCTAATGTCTACTCCTTTTACTTGTTTCAAAAAATGCATGCATAGCTGCATAAACTGTTACTATTTACTTTGACTATCTTTAATTCAGCTTGCTGAACTGGCTGATAATCTGATCTGATGTGCTTAATAAACTGCAATTTCTACATAAAATATCAATTGATATAATTTTGAAACTTTACTTGTCTGCCCTTTATGCAAGTATAATATTTATGATGCACTCTTTTCATTCATGATATCTGAACTTTTGACTGTACTGTCATTTTTAAAATGTAGCATCGACTTTAAATTTTACATTCTGTAAACTAGTAAAAAAATCCATTTGCCAAATCTGAAACTGTAAACCCTTTATTCTGCAAATTAACTTGACTGTGCTTTCTGATATACTTTATACAACATAAATGTGTACAGTTACTATTTTTTCTAACTGGCCACACCCAGTATGTCTTTCTGAGCACTTCAGCTGTGTCAACTGAACTGGAATTTATTCTATCTTTAACCCATAAATCTGCATGTTTCTGTTATAAGCAATTTTTAAATTCTGTACATTTGCACAAACTACTGCACACAAATTCTTACAAGTGTCATCTGTGTGCACTATGATACATTCAGCAGCATCCATCTGTATAGCAACATCAGCCCTAGGCAAAATGTCTTAAACAGTTTGCATATACTTCCTAACCTGTATATCATATTTCTTTAACACTGGCATGTGTTTTTCATTAAGCTTTGTTGATAATTTCTCATCTTTTTTAAAAGCATGACACTGAGAGTAGCAGGTCTGAAACGTTTCAGCTGCCTCTACAACCTGTAAACTTTTGGCATGATTTACAAAATTACTTTTCACTTCATCTGACAATTCTAACTTGTCCTGCATAGTCTGTACTGTAGTTTCAATGGAGGTATATCTATTTATTTTTCTGGTTGAGGCAATAAAATACTTATGTATCTCTCAACTTGCGGCATATCTGATAAGCCCAAAGCCCAATGTTAAATCTTTATATAGAAGTCCCTCAAATATCTTTTGATATTAGTCAAGAAATTATCCAAAAGTTAAAGCAATTGAGTGGTGAACCAAAATTACAAAGACACATCTTTATATACTTTTGCTTGAGACATAAATGTAATGCTATCCCAAAGGAATCATGCACATATTCCATAATACCTTCAAGTTTATTATTAGTCTTTTTGGCAAATTATTTGCTATAGCCCTATTTTCAAACATATTTTTCTTTCCTATAATAGGTTCATAGGTGTGTACTAGGCTAACGGCCCTGGAGCCTTTACAAGCCTAGCCCATAGGATTACCCTGGCATAATTTTAACGTGACAATATTGTCTGGAAAATTTAAGAGGTATGGACTTAACCATAAAATCATTTATTCACACTGAGCCAAATCCTATAGGTATATCGCTTTGCTAGAAATGATCAAAAATCATGTCATATTTATCTATAGACTTTAAAATATTTATCAATGAACTTTAAAAACAAACAAAAATATCAGGAGAGCAGCAGCATTTCTAGAACTATTATTTTTACACATACATATTTAAGATGTTAAATTTGAAACATGATAAACAGCATAATGAAAACAAGCATAAAATACAACTTGACTTTAAAGAAAAAAACAATATAAATAAAGCTTTAAGCCTCAGCATACAATAATTTGTTGCACAATAGACAATACATGGTGTAGTAGGTTATTTTTTTTTCTCCAGATCAGAGTTAAAATCTCTCTATGGTCTTGGGGCAATTTTTCTTTTGCTTGCTGTTAAAGCTGATTTGTTTTATCCCAGTTGTATGGAATGAGCCATATTCTTGCAGTATTGTTAACTCCATTCCTAGTCTGAAGAAATACATCCTTGTAAGTGCTTTGTTATCAGGTAACCAATATTCTGCTCTCTCTGCAGCATTTAGCAAACTTTCCATATAGGACGAAAAAATGCTTTATACATTACATGCAAAAAATTACTTAAGAGTGGGGTGTCCAACCTTTTGGCTTGCCGGGGCCGCATTGAGTGAACAGAAATTGTCTTGGGGCCGCATATAAAATATATCATATAGTTAACTCTTTCGCTGCCACAGGAGACCAAAGTCAAATTCCTGGCTGTACTGTAGGTGCATTCGAACAATTAATAAATGTAATAAATGCCTAATATTTGCCTTAAAATTCTTATTCTCATTCTGATTTTAATTCTCTAATCTAACACTTAACTTTAACATCTTAGTTAATATATAGATTTTTTTTTACAAATAAACAGATATTCACTACAGCACTAGCATTTCTCACTGGGAGAACCACTCCAGCAGTCCATCTACATACAATGTCAACATTAGCAGTCCTACAATATTGTAATCCACAAAAATAAGCCAACAAATTTGCAATAAAGTAAAGAATTCATATTACTGACTTAATAAAACAATTCTGAATAAGCTACAAGAGGGTCTCACCCAAACAATGACTGGTGCCAGAAACATGGCCTCAAGCTAAATGCCAAAAAATGCACAATCATCCCCTTTGAGGAGAGTGATGTCCCCACAAATTATCACATTAATAACAAGGTTGTAAGCACGCAATCAGTTGTGAGGTGCTTGGGCACCCAAGTTGATAGAAACCTGACTTTTGACCACCATGTTGTCTCCGTTGTACGGAAAGCTTTTTACATGGCCCACCTCATTATTAAGGGTATCTCATCCAGGGACATGGTCGTCATAACATCCCTGTATTCTTCCTTTACAAGAGCAATTATTGAGCGCAACACCCCTTTTGGCACGTGCCTCAGCAAAACACCATGCCAAAACAAGACTACAACCATTTCTGACAAAAAATGTTCAAAGGACTGAGTTCACTTAGTTATCCAAACAGACTAAAAAGCTTCTTGCTTTCCTCTGTCTCTCACTGGCCCCTATAAATTTAATCACTGGCTTGCTTTCCAGGCTAAGAAAGATCCTGCCTTAAGAGACTTTCTCCACCTCAGAAATACTGGTTATATTTAAAACACTCACTACAAAGACCACAGCCTTCACTGCAACATAAACAAGCCACTTTGTATGGACAGGTTCTTGACACAAAAACTTTCAACTTCTGTAAAAAGCTCCTCTCATTATCAAACAATGTAGTTCAACAACACTACAACTGGATGGATAGCCATGAATGTACTCCTTAAGTAAGTAGCATAGCCTTCATCAAACCGGAAGGAAAATCCACATACTAAACTTTCCCAGCTGGATGGCTAAGATCTAATATTGGTTACCCAAGTCTACTTGTCTAAGAAGAGGGGCCTATTTAAGTAAGAATTCCATTTGCAAAAATATATTCAGTATACATATTAAATCTCTCTCTTATACACACACACACACACACATACACACACACACACACACACACACACACACACACACAGAAAAGGAGCCCCTACTTGTAAAATGGGCAACCTCAGTAATCACATGACACAGTCTCACTGATTGAAATTGTCTGGAAGTCAAAATATCTAAAAAAAAAATCATAATAGAAATGGATTCATCCATGCAATTTCCCACCACCAAAAGGACCATCAATAAATCAACAAACAACTGCTCAGAAAAATTAAATCAATAAGAAATCTATAAACTCTCTAAGATCATACTACATACTGGAGTAAACATATAACTTCCCTCCAATCTAAAGTCATTTGACATTCAGACATTTTAATTTATGCAGAAGTTATTCACAGATTGACTGTTTACTAAGCTGTAATGCTGACCATCGCTTTTGAAAAAAATAAATTCCCACACTTTGTCAATAGCTCAAAGTGAAGAAAGGATTACTTATTTTTACTTACTATGTATTTATTTAATTTTGGAAAACATCTTTAAAACTGTTAAATTGATCACACACCCAGAAACACAGAAAAGTTATTGTGATAAGTAAGCCACAGACTGCTGCAAGAAATCAGTCACAGCACACTATGCTTACGTCCGAACCAATGAAGCATACCTGTCAATTCCAAAAGAATTAAAGTAGCGTAATAAGAAAGTTATTTGCAAGGTTACATGGCAGTTTATATTGGAAATAAGTGGAGATATTAAAAACGCTCTGTTTCTCATAATTATGTTGAAAAGTCTTCCAAGGTAAATACAACCTTCTGATTTAGCATGGAACCATGGAACCATACCTCTCAACCTTAGAGCAAGAATTCTGGACAAAGCGAAAAATAAAATTGGGACACAGGCCCAAAAATAGTTATGCATCACAGACACCATTGAAACAAGTGTAGCTGCAAACATTATACATCACGTATAATGTTTCCATCCCATTATTGTCAGTTAAGTATTATATGGCTCATTCAGTCCTGCCCTATTTTGCAACAAAGAAAACCATACTTTGAAATGACAAATCCATTAAAAATAATAAAACACATTGGCTCCACATCCTGCACCTTCCTACCTGCAAACAACCACAGAGCTTTCACTGAAACTAGGTCTGCTTATTTCCACAGAATGACACCTCTCCCTAATTAAATCTAATGGTATACAATCTACCAGGATCTGGACTACCTGAAATAAATTAAATTATAGCCTGTAAATTGCAAGTGCACTTTGTTTAATTAAACTACATTTCAAAGCCAACTTGCTGTATTTTTTCAGTAACATCCCAATATCCATTTCCAGGTCACTTTACAAGTCATTGGCAGTGGTAGACTTAGCATCCTCCAGATCCCTACAGGACCACAATCATACTGCTAACATTGTCCATTACATGTAAATATCCATCCACTGTAAATGGCAAGAAGCTATGTCTTAAAAAATCTATTTTTGGCATTCCTAGTACCCAAGTATCAGGTTTTGAAACAAAGAAACATATTCTCCACAGTTTGTAAGTTTCTGTCTTTAATAATCATCTACTATTGCAGCATTCCCAACACAAACACACACATACACACTAAAACACCCAACATTTAAAAAATGACATTGTGCCCACCTGATTTGCAAGTATTGATGATCCACCAAAGATATGTTTACTGTTGTCCAATCTACCACTGCTTAGAACCCACCAATGACAAGACAGTACTGGGTGATTTTTTTGTTTGTCAAAAAGAACAAACTTTATATGCTACAGTCCCACATTAGTCAATCCATTACTGACCCATTAACCCTAGGATGCTGTCTCATTCTTAATCCCTGGGACTGCATTACCTTGGATGACTACTTTTATTTCCTAAGCAAAAGACACAAATTGGAAGATGAGGCAAAAATCCAGACATTCTTCGAAAATCCATACAGTTAAGAGGTATGATTTCATATTCAATACAACATTCTCCCTGTCAGAAAAGCTGCAATTTAATGAAAGTGTACTTTTAATATCGGATGCACATGTGAGCTAACTTGTTTGTACGTTAGCCTCTTTGTGCATGTGTCTCTCTCTGCCTCCCTGTCATGCACACACAAACACACACTTCTACTTTCACACACACAAACACCATACTTACCTATTAACACATGTTAAGTGCTATCTCTTTAAAAGGCAATGGCAGCAAATCCATAGACGAGTCCCTCTTCAGCAAGAACACACACATGGATTCTTTGGCACGAAGTAATGGCGTGAACACACAGACCCTTCTTTGGCGCAAAAAAATCAAAACTAGAAGGATGCTTTGGTGCATGCGCACACCAATGTTAGAGTTACAGGTCATGGCCACAAAAAACACAACAAAAAAGTGTTTTGGGGCATGCGTACATTGATGTTGGAGTGAGAGGTAGAGGGCTGCATGGCAGAGCTCTGAGGGCCACATGCAGCCCGCAGGCCGCAGGTTGGACACATCTAAGTTAGACTGTTATGAGAAATGAAGAGTTTTAAAGAGATAGCATTCAGTTATCTACTTGAAGGATAACTCATGTTTCATGCAGACAATAACTCAGCCTCCAAAACATCAGATATTGGTAGAATATTGAAATCTATATCACATCACTGAATTAACTATTTAGTGAATACCTATACATCGAACGCTATTTGTTGAAAGCTCTATCCATCAAATGATGTTTTAAGTGAAAGTTTTCCCAGGGAAAATAACCAGTAAGCCACCACCGATCATCACAAAAATAACAAAATTTAAAACCCACTCAGGTGGAGGCTATACCCCCTACACCCCCACCCCCCAACTAAATATACCAACTATGAGATTGCACTACAGTGGGGAAAAGGGCAAATTCCCAATGAAGGCCCACTATTTTTCCCCCGGGAAATAATTTGCTAAAACGATCGTTCAATGGATAGAGCTTTAGATGAATAGAGATCGACAAATAGGTATTTGCTAAATACTTTGTTTGACAAAGTGATATAGACCTGAATATTGAAAGCAGGGGAAACAGCCTTTGTATGTAACATCCTTAGTGTAAAAATCATCACTGTAACCTATATATGGTTTACATAACGCCAGTCTTATGGAGGGCTGCCTCAATTCTGGTTTGTGTGTGTGTGTGTGTGTGTGTGTGTGTGTGTGTGTGTGTGTGTGTGTGTGTGTGTGTGTGTGTGTGTGTGTGTGTGTGTCTGCATGTGCCTGCGTGTATATGTTTACATATTTTTAAGCTTAAATATTTTTTGTTGATATTTTTGCTCTCAGTGTTATATATTTAACCTAAATATCTATCTATCTATCTATCTATCTATCTATCTATCTATCTATCTATCTATCTATCTGTCTATATATCTATCTATCTATATGTATACAGGTCTATATTCCATGACTGAATGCTTAGGTGAGCAAACACCTAAACATCGACCACATAATATCAAACCCCACAACAGTGAACGGCACCAGGAAATGGAACTATCGGCCACCAAAAAAAAAAGTTTACAGCCAAACTAAGTGTGGGGCTTCGCCCTTACACCCCCTAACTAAATATACCAACTCCAAGATTGCCCTACAGTGGAGAAAATGGCAAAACACAGCGAACAGCCAAGGAAAATCTTTCCCTGAGTTAATTTGGCCATTCGCTGTTTTTTTGTGGTCAATGTTTAGATGTTCGCTCACTTAAGCATTCAACCACGTAATATAGACCCATATACATATATATATATATATATATATATATATATATATATATATATATATATATATATATACATACACACACACACACACACACACACACACACACACACACACACACACACACACACACATGTATGGATAGATATATTTAAAAAGAGAGAGAGAAATTGTGCTTAATTCTAGGAGGGTGACATCAGTTTTTAATAGAAGCCAGGTGAAAAAAATCTCAGAACAATGCACAGCAACAAAACCCTACATCAAATCCATGTTCCATACAATAAAGTATCCTCATTCATTTATTCTTCGGTAACCTACTTTATCTAATTAAGGGCACAGGGAATCAACATTCAGTTTTGGGGGGATCATCAGTGCACCTGCAACACACCCTGATGATGTGTGAGAAAGCAAAACCACCTGGCAAAATGCCATGCAGACACAGGTAGCATGTACAGACTCTGTACAGAAGGCATCTCAGCTGAAAAGCAAACTGGAAAACTGAGTGTTGTAAGGCAGCAACTGCAACCATTGTTTGACTGTGCCTCACCAATTAGGTAGAATACAATATCATAATTTCAAGAATTTCATAGAACAACAGACTAAGAGTCAACTCTGGAACAAGCTACCCATCTATGTCAAGCAAAATTCCTCATTAGCTCTCTTCAAGAAAAATCTTGATGAGTGGATGGGAAATAGGAAATACACCTTGGGGATCACTTCTGTGGCTCTGTTCGACAGGGGCACAGGAAATTAACTTTCTTGGGTAGCATAAGCCAGGGAACGTAGTTGACTAGGCTTACTTAGGCCCTTGGGTCGATAGCCTAGTATCTACCTATGAACCTATGTGTTCAGCATTAACAGTGTGAATGAAGTTCTGTGTTAATGCACAACAGCTCACAACTACTGTTCATTTAATATGTAGAGAGTATGCAGTCACACTACAGCAGTCTAATGCCAGTGGCTAAATGTAAGTGTATGAGCATTACAAGCACCCAGAGCATGCAATGCCAGCTATGCAATGATGTGCAGAAAAACTGCTAGTGTTAATATGAAAGAAACTATATACAGTATATGTGCAATATCCATAGCTGGGAGGTACCTAGACAAATTTCTACTAATAAAATAAATAAAATACGGCATGTACAGTATGCGTAGATGGTTGATATAAGGCAATGCATGAAAGAATGACAAATCAAAAAAATATATATATTTGAATAAGAGCAGAAAAAGAGGGCAGTAAGTTGTCTGGTGGAAGATAAAGAAAGGAACAAAAGAACAGCAAAGTGAAATCAAGATATAGACATAAGGGCTGGATGAATTAAAGACATGTCTGCTGAACACAGGATGAAGAGAAAATAAATTGAAAGAAGGATGTGAGTGAGAAAAGTGTGGGAGAACAGGAGTGGGTATCAGGGAAAGAATAAGGCCAGCAAATCATACAGTTTTGACAATATGATAACTACTGGGGTAAAGGAAGCCTCACAATGAGCAATGTTGAAGTGTCGGAAGGGGGGGGGGGGCAGGAATATGTTATCTTCAGGTTATGGCACTTTTTTTGGCAAAGTTTAGAGTAGAAATTTTGCAGTGTCATGGCAGAATAATAAATTAGAAGTATTCTGTCTGAAAGCTGGTGGAGAGTTAGCTGGTTGGATGGATGGCTTGATAGTTTATATATTTGATTGGTTTCACAGCTGGAGTGTTACTTGCTAATGTATGTTAAGTTTGTTAAAAGTACATTATGACAGTTGTTATAAATTATACAGTACCCTTAACATTATGAGACTGGGTATGAATACAGAAGCTTTGCGCTCTGGGGCTGGCAAAACTAAAGTAGCATTTTCTGTAAGTATAATAACACGATAGTCCTGTTTGTTGGAAATCCAAGTACAGTAAACACAAATAAAAGAATTCTACTTTGAATTGCTACAACATCACCAGAGTCATTCACTTCTCATGATGTTTGACAGGATTTATTCCTTTTCTCCCACAAGTAGAAATGCCACTACTACTTGATATGTTATAAGCAACTCACTGTTTTTGAAATAATGCAGTAAAATGGAAGCCAAAGACTGACATTGCTTCTTAGTTAGAAAGAAAGGTTGCACCCATTGCTTTAAGTTTATCAGGCTACCATACGAGAATGATTAAGACCTTTTTAAAGCACTCTCTGAAAAAGTGGGAAAAAGTTGATGGCAAGCAATGCAATACCTTCTGAATATCAGAGTAATCCTCCAGCAATCTTTTGTGCTGCTTGGAAAGGGTTGTGATATCAGTATATGAAGCACACAATTCTAATGGAACAGCAAATTACCAAATTAATTACTTTTCTAGAACGTACAGGCAATTGTAAGTGGAATTGCAAATTAACTACCAAATGAATTACATTTCTATTAAATACACTGACATGTAGAGCCTGCATCCCCTCCCTGTATGATAACTTTAAAGATTATGGACTCCCTGTGGTGGGCACTGAATATTCAGCACATCCACAGCTTGGTTCAAATGAGAAAAGGCGAATAAGTGGCTATAGTAATTTCCTGCTAGCAAATATTTGCAGCTAGTTAAATGGGGATTCCAAGTTAATAGTTTGTTCTTTCTTCTCTCAGCAGTCTTTGACACTAAACCTGAAGTAATCAGCTTATAGTAACTGGTATGAAAACTCAGTATTGGCATCACAATTTTGCATTCTCCAACTCATGCTTCAACACACTCTAGATGGTATGGAAGAGTGTTAGGTAATGTATCTGCAAATAAAGCAGAAAAGTAGAAGTTAAGTAATTATATCTGTATGTAGAGATATATATATATA